>NW_024882997.1:0-152822 GCF_019059575.1 Amphibalanus amphitrite | reverse complement strand
AGAAACAGACTGACCTCCAGATGTGTGAAGACGATGCTGTATTCGACGATGATGAGAAGACGACGAAGAAAGTGCACACTTCTCTTCGTCGTCTTCTCCATCATCTTCGTCGTCTTCTCCTCATCAAGAGAAGTGCACACTTCTCTTCGTCGTCTTCTCCTCATCATCTTCGTCGTCTTCTCCTCATCAAGAGAAGTGCACACTTCTCTTCGTCGTCTTCTCCTCATCATCTTCGTCGTCTTCTCCTCATCAAGAGAAGTGCACACTTCTCTTCGTCGTCTTCTCCTCATCATCGTCGACTACAGCATCGTCTTCAACATCATCTGGAGGTCAGTCTGGTTTTTTTGTCTTTACACTAGGGCTTAAAGGAAAAGGGCCACCTTCGTGAAATATGAAGATATCGTTGTTTTTCATTTTGACATTATTATTTTTCATTTTCTTTTTAAAACTGGTGCCAGAAGTGCACAATTCGCGAAAAAGTATTAAAAACTATTTAACATATTGGTACTATGTTGATACTCTCTACGGCACCTACTGTATGATGGCATAGCGATGACGTCACACTCAAGCCAATCAGCGTTCAGAAGACAGACTCGTCGGATTGTGTCAGATAAGCTGATTGGTTAAAGCTGAGCTGATTGGAGCTGATTGGTAAAAAACCAAAGCCTCGCCGCGGGTGGCTGTATTGTCGGATAAGAACGCATTCCTGGGATAAGGACGCATTCCTGGCGTATTTTCTTTTAAAATTGCCGATAACTACGAATGGAGGCCGAAATCGGCCGTAAGGAGGTGGACTAATAGGTTTTCGGACACGGGCTACAAGATGGCTATCTCAGTTTCAATCCCCATGTTAAAGGTGGCACAAATATTCAAGTAGAAACAATGCCCTACATCCAAGAGGCGTTCCGACAATTAAACAATATTAGCAATAGGGACAAGATAGCTCTTGAAGCGATTCTGAATCTGACTTTGTATTTGTTGATGTTGCTGACGCCAACTTAACTGACATGATAGCTCAAAAAAGCATACTCAGCATCGCCAAAAGTATTCGACCCCCCGGTTCTGACGAGTGGGGGGTCGCGACAGAGGCGGATCCAGCTCAGAGTTTTTTTTTGGGGGGGGGGGGGGGCAAACCATAACAATTTATCGATTCTTTTCATGCATCGTCCATAGGCGTAATGTTAAAATCATGCCGTTTGGGGGGGGGGCAAATGCCCATTTTGCCCCCCCCCCCCTGGATCCGCCACTGGGTCGCGACCCCCGCGACCCCCCGTCGGCGACGCCCCTGTGTTCCTTGAGTCTCTACCAGTACCCCCCCCCCCCCCCCAGTGAAATTCCTGGCATTCATGGAGGCCCTGGCATTCATGGCGTGACCATAATGGGACGGTGTAATCGATCTATGAATTAGTTACGAGCGAGCAAGCGCAGCGAGCGAGCGAGTTCAAAACCCGCAAACTCAAAACCCGCAAGCTCGCAACCCGCATGCGAGGTCCAGTGTGGGGCGGCCTTTACTTGAAATTTGTGCTCGATGACGCGGAAGGCTATGTAAACCGGTTGGCAATGGGTACGTCCTCTTATACGGCCTTGGGTACGTCAAGGTGGGTACTGGAATAGGTATGAAGCGAATCCTATTTTCCAAGTGATCTTTACCTGAATTCGAAAACGTATGATTCGAATTTATTTTTATTTGTTCTGTTTTTTTTATCTAAGAGGAAATCTGAGCTGATTTCTAGCCTTGTTACGGAGCGAGCGAAGCGAGCGGAGTCTTTCCTTAGATTAACGGAAATTTCTGAGTATGAGCGGCCGGCCGGCCGGCCGGCCGGCCGTGCGGACGCTTTTGCGAGGCTTATATCTCAGCAACCACTTGACCGATTTACATGCGGTAATTTTTGTAGGGTAGCTTCATTCCTTCTACCAAGTATTGGACTATTCCCGATGCATGTGGGTGACCCCTTATGCACGTGCCACGTGCAAAACGAAGAGGTGTCAGTTTTGTAATTGTTGCAATATCTCGGTAACTACTTGGCCGATTGCGCTGAAAGTTGGCATGTAGGTAGGCACCCACTAGGCACTGCATATCCATGTGCCAGAGTTGGGGTGCTGCTGCACGTGCGCACGTGCAGGGGTCGATTCCAGATCTCGAGAACGGCTGGACCGATTGCGCTCAAATTTGGTACGCGGTTAGGGACCGGTTAGTAGGGTGCCGTGCAAAAGTCAGTTGGGACCCATGTTGCACGTGCGCACGTGCAGGGTGCCGCTTCCAGATCTCGATAACGGCTGGGCCGATTGTGCTCAAATTTGGCACATCGCTAGAGACCGTTTAGTAGGGCGCAGTGCACAAGTCAGCTGGAGGTACTCCCTCGAAATTTCGCACGTGCAAGGCCCACCCTCTCGCTCGCTCCGTTAGTCGCCCCAAAAGGCGTTATACTGGTTTCTATGATTTCTAGGAGGATTTGTTATTATTTTTCGCATTGAATCACGGTAACATAATTTAGTGATGGCCTGCTTCTTATCCATTATATAGTTTTATTTATTTTGGAAATTTTACCTAAATAATTCAAAATTTTTTTGAAAATAATCATCAAAATATATGCTTAATCAGTTTGAAAATCATTGAAGAACGTTGCTCATTTTGTTCCTTGAAACGAATTGAAATTCCAAACAATCTTGCCAAAGGACGACGCCATCTTATTCGTGGCGGGGTTGGGCTCGGGGTCAGTGTGAGATAATGGATTTGTGATCGATTTAAATTCAAATGGACCCTTCATCTGTGATTACCCAAGTTAGTAGAGAGGAAGAGCGGCTGAATGTTCAGCCAGAGAATGGTAAGTTTGTCCAAAAGTAGCTTTTCTTTGATTGTGACGTTTATGGCGCAGTTGTTTTGTGTTTACGTTACACGAGATTCTGTTTTTATATTGAATTTTATGGAATATTGCTGTTTTGTCTCGATTCCATGTGGCTTATGTGCAAGAAATAAATTCTTGAGCATGATATCTGATTTCATTAGGGCTGGAATCAGTGAAAAAATGATGATAACAATGGGTAATAGCAATGACAATTTGTTCACATCATAGACCTCAACATCAACATTGCCATCCAAGATATCAGGTAATGTTACTGATATCAGCATATGGGTTCGGTGCTTGAGATTATATGAATTATCATTTTTGTGACATATGCAGCAATGAAATTCATAAACATTTGTGTTGCCACAATTGCATAATTGTTCGGGCATTTATTGTCCTTTCAAGGTGGTTGTTCAGTTGGGCAAACTAGGCTTTTGAATCAAAATATGGAGGCATCTGATCTAATTTCTAATTTGATTCTGGTAAGAGGAGCCATGACCATATATGGGCATGGAATCAATCTTTTGATTCATTTTGGTAGGTACACTTTACTTCAAATGTAGGTATCATTATGGTTGAAAAGGGCCCATGACGGTAAGATTTGTGTTTGAATAGGTAGAAAAATGTAGCAGGCATGTAAAAAGTGTTACCTCTTAGCCAAGAAACTCACTTTGGCCTTTTGAATGGCAAAAAGACACAGCCACTCTCCATTACGTCAAAGCTGTTTTGAGAAAATCACAGTGTATGCTGTTTTTGTATCATGAATCTCATACATATCAATAGGTATTTGTTTAAAATAAAATTAGATTTTTAAGCCCTTACATTTAATTGTTATTATGCAATTATATTTATTGTAAGGGTTTTACCTGTTGCTTCTGTTTTTGTATTCTTGACATTTAAAATTGTGAATTGTTATCAAATGTAGTGATGGTAAAGAGCAACAAGGCTATTGGCATATGTTGTGATGAGAATGCTATTAAATGCAAATGATAGCAAAATAAATGCTGTTTTCTTGGAAGCCATTGCCGCATACCTGTTTACATTACATGTGACTCAAAAAAAAAAAAATGATTAGCCAGCTGATGGGGAATCAATATTATGATTATCTGTTCACAGTGAATCAATTTGTTGATTGCCTTTTGCTACCTATATACACCTTTTTGCACTCAAAATAGGCATCTTTTCATTCAATTTCGGCGAATTGCATTCAATTTTAGCGATCTCTCTATTCGAAGCAAATGAGAGATCGCTAAATTGAATGCAATTCGCCGAATTTGAATGAAAAGATGCCTATTTTGAGTGCAAAAAGGTGTAATTCAAACTGTTATGATAGGAGCAATATTATTTTACTTAGTAGATAGTTCCAGCATTTCTGTTCAAGATCAGGCATTCTCCTTGAAACACTCGCTAATTTTTATATGATTGGCAATTTAGAAATGGTCTGCATTTATGCCCTAATATGGTCATAAGGAATCAATCTTTTGATGCCTCCATATTTTGATTCCAAAGGTCTAGTTTGCCCAACTGTGTTAGGTAGTTGTTACAGAATGGTGGTGGTTGCTTTTCAAGGTTTCTTGTGTCCTCCAATAATGGAATGGAAGAGTAAGACAATGTACGTTCTGGAAACAGTTACAATATTAGTGAATACATTGAAAGTTTAATGTATGTTGAGTGTTACTTTGGTACTGTGCTCAGTTCCATTGAAATGTGACCTACTAGCTAGAACAGAGAGCAACTGACCTGTTGCCTGTAAATCTCTGTAATTTTCATGTTTTTTTTTGTGAATTACACTGGTCTGCGTGATTTATAAGGTCAATGGTTTCTCAACTGTTTCTAGGTCAGTTTTTCACGCTGATTCCGGAAATGGAATCCGTTTTGCTCGATTAGCTCGATTTTTTAAGATACGTTGTTTTGCCCATATGAACAAAGCCATGCTGGTTGGCTTAGTATAGTTAATCGCACAGAAGCATATATATGTTTTAACTGCAAACTGACCCACTATAAGTGAATCCCGGTCACAGTACACATGCACTGCTGCGACACAAATGACCTTTTCACGGATTTCCGACTGTGTTGAGCACATGGGACGTTCCTCTTCAAGCACCAGCAATAGTCCGCCAGGAAGTTGACGTCCCACCGACCCTCGTACCTTTTTTTCCATCACACGTATGTCTTTGTGGAAACATTCTACCTGCTCTTGACTATAATCACCAGTTTTCTGGGAAATAATCGAGATGGGACCTAAAAAAGTGCAAAATGTATCAGTATGCCCACTCCAATGTGCGTATTAATGCATCTGTGTGTATCCTTGACATAGTGTGGAAACTCGAGCTAATCGAGAAAAATGGATACCTTTTCCGAATTCGGCACACAAAACTTGCATTAAAACAGTTGAGAAATCTTCAATCTTGGATAAAAATGTATCAGTATGCCCACTCCAATATGCATATTAATACATCAGTTTGTGAGCTGTTATCCTTGACATAGTGTGAAAACTTTAGCTAATCGAGAAAAATGGATAGCGCACGAAAGCGTTTTTGGATTCAGCGCACGAAACTTGCATTAAAGAACAGATGAGAAATCTCCAACTTTGGGGAACAATGTATCAGTATGCCCACTCCAAGATGCATATTAATACAGCAGTGTGTGAGCTTTTATCGTTGACATAGGGTGAAAACTCGAGCTAATCGAGAAAAATGGATAGTTTTTTTTAATTCAGCACACGAAACTTGCATTAGAACAGCTGAGAAATATCCAACCTTGGGGAAAATATATCAGCATGCCCACTCCAATGTGCATATTAAAGCATCAGTGTGTGAACTTTTATCCTGGACATAGTTTGAAAACTCGAGCTAATCGAGAAAAATGGACATTTTTTTCGGATTCAGCACACAAAACTTGTATAAAAACAGCTGAGAAACCTCAGACCTATTGAAAAAAGTCTTGAAACGCAGGCCAGTGTTATCTATGCATGCCAACCTCATTTGAAAACTCTGCTACATATTCATTTATTCAATGATTAACTGCTGAAGTGACTTGAGCGAATGCTAAGCCATTTGACTCAAGGCCGAAGTTATCGCAAAGCTGAAGTGTCCAACAATATTTTAGAGCATTCATTTCAGTGTTAGGTCAGTTTTGCTGAACAGCTGAAATAAAGCAAACAGTGCTAGGTTAGCAGTGTGCAAGGCCACTATATTGTCAAAATGTTTTTCCTATGGCTATGACCAATAGCGGAATATGAGTGCAAAAAGGTGTATTTTGTTGGGCTACCTGCCTGAGGCCATTGGCTGTGGGTGTGGTCATTCAGTAAGAGCCTTTCGGTAAGGCCTGGTTGTATTGATTTGCTTTACCTTATTTGGTTTACCTCATTTATCTCATTTACCTCAGCTCTGATCTAGCTGTACCTTATCTAAGTACTTTAATTTTTGGGCTCCTCATTTTTCCAAAAGATTTCTTTTTGACATGACAGGTCATGTTTTTGAACCTGAGTAAGGAGCCCTGAAGTCTGAAGGTCTGAAGGTCTGAAGATCTTAGCCCAATAAATTATCTGATTGCCCAGCAAATTACCTGATTACTCAGCAAATTATCTGATTGTAGCACTAGGACTAACTTTTGGTGTAAACTGCTTTGTTTTCTTCTTGTTTGATAGTAGAAAAGTTGTTTATTGTTCTGCTCCCAGGAACTGTAATTGTAAACATAACTCTGGCCTAGGTACCAAGTGATGATGAACACTTATGATGTGGTGTTTTCATTGTTATGAAATAAATATATTTTCGCACCAAAACGTGCGAGGGTTAAAAGTCGTAAAAGTCGAAAAAGTGTCACATACATGTGCGCCTTACACATGTTAGCAAGTTTCTAATCGCAAAAAAGTCTGGAAACGCACGGGTAATGTGCGCTGGCTTTCGCCGAATCGTGACCTCGTCCTGACCTGGTCTTGGGAAGCAGCTCGCCGTCAGAGGTCACTTGGGTCATCGTCGTGAAATTTTAAATATTTGTGTTAACGTGGTTAATTCGCAGGTACTGAAAGTTTTGCGGTGATTGGTCGCTTTTTTTGCTAGTTATTCGCGAAAAACCGCAAGAGGGATTTTTATCCCTCACTTTCTTCCCTTCCCTCCCCCACCAGCAGGGCGTGGGTTAGCACGCGCAGTGGAAGGGGGCGGAGCGAATTTTGCCCGCCCTTTCTGTTTTTCGCTAATATTCACGCCGCAATCGTTTTATGAACGTCATATTTTCTGTACCTGGCTAAAGTTAAATTGTGCATCTTGCCGTGAATGCAATAAGTACTTGTCGATCTACAATATGTTTAGTCCCAGGGCGGCAAAGTCAAAAATCCCGCCGGAGCGGCGGCGTGGCGGCCGCTCCGGCGGCCGCCACGCCGCTGTTCTCGCTGTTCTCGCTGCCGGTACCGGACGGTTCCGCCTTTTTTTTATAAATTTAGTCCGAACCTTTTGATAGGAAGGATTCACGAGGACAGAACCACCGCTAAGCGAAGCTTGTTGCGGTGACCCTGCCCTCTACCCTCCGATCGCGCAATTCCGGTTCTATGGCAGAATTTAGAGTCCAAAGTTTAACGTGCGCACATAGCCGCGCACGGCCGGTCCCATCACTGACTTCGCCTGGCTACGGCCTGCCACCAACCGCAGCCATACCTGTCAGGAGGCCCATAAATGTCGAGCGCCCGTCGCGCTTCGAACCCGGACTGTTATAACCGGGAACGCGTGCTCTCACCACGCGGAGTCCAACGCTCTACCAACTGAGCTACGGGACCGGACCGGCCTTTGCATTGCCCTGCTTAGCGCTACTAATGATCGATTCGCGTCAGGATTTCTGTGAAGGCTCGGAACTGTTCAGGCAATCCTATGGTGAAAGAAATACGAAAATCAGCCGGTCACACTTTGAGTTACGAGTGAGCAAACGCAAAATTGCGACTGAACCGCTTCCCGCGTCGGCTGTTGCTGCCTCCACTGGGAGACATTTTTTACTCTCAGCAGAGCTCTAATTGCCACTGTTATTGCTAGATTTAATTGGATATTCGCAATATAGGCTCAAAAATGTATGTACCGTCGTTTAGTGAAAGAAATAAGATAATCAGCAGGTAACTGTTTGATATATGGGCGTGTAAACACAAAATTGACCCTCATCTGGTAAATCTGACCCCGTTTGACCTCATTGGACCTTGAAGATATTGACCTAGTTTTATGAAATTAACACAGCATAGAGTTCTCCACCACTCCCACCCGCCCTACAAATTTCGTCTTTTTGGCTTCCATAGGGGCCAAGATCTTAGGGGGGGGGGGGGGCGGGCATTCGCCCCTCCCGCCTCCCCTCCACTGGGTGGAGTTCTCCTAACCTTTCCACCGCGCGTATTAGATCAGTTGGCGTCTCAGGGCAAAAAGGACTGCAGTAGATCTGAGAGGACTGTGCCAGTCCTCCCTCTGCACAATGCACATTCAGTCACAGCTCGTTGCTGTCTCAGTCTACCATGTGTCTGACCGTGACTCCGCAGCCTCGCCCCTTGCACCGTGCCCTCTGACGGGCGCCCACTGACCGCCCCGCCCCCATCTGACAGGCGCCCTCTGACGGCCCCCCTCTGACCTCCGACCTACGGACGGCTCCCCTTTGACCGCCCGCCCCCCCCCCTGGCGCCCCCACTGACGGCTCCCCTCTGACCTCTCCCCCAACTGACGGCTCCCTCTGACCTCTGACCTACTGACGGCTCCCCTCTGACCTACTGACGGCTCCCCTCTGACCTCTGACCTACTGACGGCTCCCCTCTGACCTCTGACCTACTGACGGCTCCCCTCTGACCTACTGACGGCTCCCCTCTGACCTACTGACGGCTCCCCTCTGACCTCTGACCTACTGACGGCTCCCCTCTGACCTCTGACCTCTGACCTACTGACGGCTCCCCTCTGACCTCTGACCTCTGACCTACTGACGGCTCCCCTCTGACCTACTGACGGCTCCCCTCTGACCTACTGACGGCTCCCCTCTGACCTCTGACCTACTGACGGCTCCCATCTGACCTACTGACGGCTCCCCTCTGACCGCCCCCTCTGACGGCTCCCCTCTGACCTCTGACCTACTGACGGCTCCCCTCTGACCTCTGACCTACTGACGGCTCCCCTCTGACCTCTGACCTACTGACGGCTCCCCTCTGACCTACTGACGGCTCCCCTCTGACCTCTGACCTACTGACGGCTCCCATCTGACCTACTGACGGCTCCCCTCTGACCGCCCCCTCTGACGGCTCCCCTCTGACCTCTGACCTACTGACGGCTCCCCTCTGACCTCTGACCTACTGACGGCTCCCCTCTGACCTCTGACCTACTGACGGCTCCCCTCTGACATCTGACCTACTGACGGCTCCCCTCTGACCTACTGACGGCTCCCCTCTGACCTCTGACCTACTGACGGCTCCCATCTGACCTACTGACGGCTCCCCTCTGACCGCCCCCTCTGACGGCTCCCCCCCCCCCTGTCGGCCCGCAGGCCAGGTGCCGGACGCCCGGGTGAGTAAGCCGCGCAGCCTGCTCCGCTCGCTGCTCTGCTGCCTGGGACGCCGCGACGGCTCCCGCTCACCGTCGCCGACCCCGGCGCCCGAGGAGAATGGCCACGTGCCGGTGCCGGCCGGCCACCCGGCGCCCGGCGTGCTGCTGCCGCCGGTCACACACCACGACATGGGCCGCGTCTGCCTGGTGGTCGACCTGGACGAGACGCTGGTGCACAGCTCCTTCAAGGTGGGTGCGGCTGGACCGGCCGGCCGGGCCGCGTTATACTGGTCCCGTCCCCTTCGCTGCACTCTCAGGCCCTGTAGCCAAGCTAATGTGTTGTTCACAGGCCTATTCCCAGCGTCCATTCCCCGGTGTATCTGTCGAAAAGCGTGCCGTTTGACCGATTGCGGGTGGGTGGGTGCGGCGGACACTCGAGAGCTGAAGGTATTTGTGAAGTGTGGTAACTGTGTGACATACGCTGTTACACGAACGTTGTCGAGTGGGTGACAAGTTGATGGTGTTTGTCCGCCGGTCAGCGATATTTGTACCGTACGTCACTCGCGATCGGCGGCCGGGTTCGAGTACATATGTCCGCTCGTCGGCCGGTTATCTCTCGCCCGGCCGGCTGTGCGTCTCCCGGGTTAGTGTGTCCACTCGTCGGTCCACTGTGCGTCTCCCGGCCCGCTGTG
This sequence comes from Amphibalanus amphitrite, assembly GCF_019059575.1. Taxonomy (NCBI): domain Eukaryota; kingdom Metazoa; phylum Arthropoda; class Thecostraca; order Balanomorpha; family Balanidae; genus Amphibalanus; species Amphibalanus amphitrite. The sequence continues at coordinate 142,790 of NW_024882997.1, read as the reverse complement.
CGTCTCCCGGGCTAGTGTGTCCGCTCGTCGGCCGGTTTTCTGTCTCCCGGCCGGTTATCTCTCTCCCGGTTCACTGTGCGTCTCCCGGGTTAGTGTGTCCGCTGGCCGGCCGGCTGTCTGTCTCCCGGGTTAGTGTGTCCGCTGGTCGGCCGGCTGTCTGTCCCCCGACCGGCTGTACGTGACCGGTGGGCCGGCAGCGGTGCCGCCGGCAGCTCCAGCCGGCCGGGATGCTACTGCCGTCAGCCGGTGACCGCCGCTGGGCCCGGCTGTGGGTGATGCTGCCGGCCGCCCGCCCGACTTGGCCCGCCGCCCGGCTCCCGGGGCGGTATGCGCACCGATACTGCAGCAGGGTGGCACGGGCCGGCCGGGCGCCGGGTACGGCCGTGTGTAAATAATGCACCACCGCCCGGCCGCCCGCCGGGACCCGTGGGAGGATGCCGGGGCGCCGGCGGCGGGTGAAGTGCGATGTGGTAGTGGTCCCTGGTTCGCTGTTAACATTTCTCCTGCCCTGGCCGTATTATGCGTGATGTGTCTGCGATATGCGTGCCGTGTGCGTTACCGACTGGTTTGCCGTGTGCGTTACTGACTGGCTTTAACTGGATAGTTACGCTCGTCAGCTTAGATGGTTGTTTTTGTCAGTCCACTGTCAGACACTTGAGATTTTGACTGCAGCTTTTGCCGTCCTCTTTGATGCCCCACTGGCGACCAATGATAATATAATCACTGCTCGGGTAAGGTGACCTCTGACTCCAGCCAGCCCCCTGACGTCTGCTGTGTTCCCACCGGCAGCCGATCAACAACGCCGACTTTATCGTGCCGGTGGAGATAGACGGCACCGTGCACCAGGTGTACGTGCTGAAGCGGCCGCACGTCGACGACTTCCTGCAGAAGATCGGACAGATGTTCGAGTGTGTCCTCTTCACCGCCAGTCTGGCCAAGGTCGGTCGGTGCGAGCCCGCCCGCGGCTGGTGGGGGGGGGGGGGGAAGGTGCACCCGCCGTGGGTGAGGGAGCTCGGTGGTCGCCAGGGACCCGCCTCTGCCCAGCAGTGCCGGCCGGGCCGACCGCCGGCCCCTGTTGAGCCTTGGCAGCAGGCGCGGCGATGGGTCAAAGTTTCGGCGGCGTTCCGTCGAGGGTTCTGATGCAACGGTCTGTCTCTGGGCCGAACTCGAGCATGATGAACCAGGCTGGTCCCTCTGACATGTTTGGGATAATATTTATCCCGGCTGGTGATAACATTTATCACTGCCGAGTGCTCAACAAGATGTGCTCAGTAGTTCCTGAACATGGTGGTATTTAGGTCCTCGCTTATTCACCTTAACGTAAGTCAGGAAAGCTTTATGGTATAGTGCTGTACATGTTGTGATGTTGTAATGTTGTGGGTCGGTAGTCCTTTTCTCGTGCCTTTCTCTGAGCAGCTGCGTTGTGAATGCGCCATTCTCGTAATGAATGACGTTAAGCTAGTGCATTTTATTTGGCACATCGTAACCTGGCAAGTAGCTTGAGCTCTGCGAAGTGTGCTGATACAATAGCCTACTGCCGATCACGCGGGAATGGACGTGTCCTGACCTGACCTGACCTGTGTGTGTGAACAGTACGCGGACCCGGTGGCCGACCTGCTCGACAAGTGGGGCGTTTTGACCCGACCTGACCTGACCTGACCTGTGTTTTAGTACGCGGACCCGGTGGCCGACCTGCTCGACAAGTGGGGCGTGTTGACCTGACCTGACCTGTGTGTGTGTACAGTACGCGGACCCGGTGGCCGACCTGCTCGACAAGTGGGGCGTGTTGACCTGACCTGACCTGTGTGTGTGTACAGTACGCGGACCCGGTGGCCGACCTGCTCGACAAGTGGGGCGTTTTGACCCGACCTGACCTGACCTGACCTGACCTGTGTGTGTGTGCAGTACGCGGACCCGGTGGCCGACCTGTTGGACAAGTGGGGCGTGTTGACCTGACCTCTCTGTGTATTACGCGGACCCGGTGGACGACCTACTCGACAAGTGGGGCGTTTTGACCCGACCTGACCTGACCTGACCTGCGTGTGTACAGTACGCGGACCCGGTGGCCGACCTGCTCGACAAGTGGGGCGTGTTGACCTGACCTGACCTGACCTGACCTGTGTTTTAGTACGCGGACCCGGTGGCCGACCTGCTCGATAAGTGGGGCGTGTTGACCTGACCTGACCTGACCTGTGTGTGTGTATAGTACGCGGACCCGGTGGCCGACCTGCTCGACAAGTGGGGCGTGTTGACCTGACCTGACCTGTGTTTTAGTACGCGGACCCGGTGGCCGACCTGCTCGACAAGTGGGGCGTGTTGACCTGACCTGACCTACCTCTCTGTTTTTTAGTACGCTGACCCGGTGGCCGACCTGCTCGACAAGTGGGGCGTGTTGACCTGACCTGACCTGACCTCTCTATGTTTTAGTACGCGGATCCGGTGGCCGACCTGCTCGACAAGTGGGGCGTGTTCCGGGCACGGCTGTTCCGCGAGTCGTGCGTCTTCTACCGCGGCAACTACGTCAAGGACCTGGAGCGCCTGGGCCGCGACCTGCACCGGGTGGCCATTGTGGACAACTCGCCGGCCTCCTACATCTTCCACCCGGACAACGCGGTACGTGGCGGGCAGTGGCGCCGGGCCGATCACTGCGGCCAGGCGGGCCGCTGACTTAGCGATCCGCGCTAAATGAACGCATTTTTCATTGTTTTTCTGTAGGTTTGTCCTGGTGTTTCCTGTGAACGATTCTGCTTGCGGGTTTAGTACGTATTTAAATCTAACATTACCTCTGGTAGCTCTCTCCTCGTCTCACATTTAAACATCGGAATCCTGCACCTAACTCGCTGTCTCCTTTCCTTTTCCTGCGATAGGTGTGATCCCGATTCCTCGCCCTAGGCGTGGAATCCCTACCCGCGCGCCCGGGACGCTGGGGAGCTGCTGGCGGCTCTCGAGCTCCGTCGCTCCCGGAGCCTGTGTCGCCGGTCCTGGATACAGAGTGTCAGACACAGGCCCGCCCACGGAGTGTCCCGGGACCCGCCCACGGAGCCTGCGTGTGGGCCCGGTCCCGCATCCTGCGTCCTCCATCCCGGCCGTCCGGCGTGGCTGCCTGCCTGCCGGCCCGCCGCAATGTCTTCCTGCCCTCGTCTCAGACAGAGACGAGTCAATGGTGAGAGCTCCTTATTATCCCACGGCGCCTAAATGGCATTTGGGGAGACTTGAAATATTTTTATTCATTGTAATTATGACATACGAGAACAATTTTAGGTTTTATGCATCGCACAATATTTACGCGATTTTGGTTATAAGATCTCTATGGGTCTTGTATTTCACTATAAAACAATGTAACCTCAATTTGATCAGATTTCCGGTGTCCCCCTGTTGTGTGTTTTCGTCGTGTGCGTGTCTGTGTGTTGTTTTTTTTTTCGCCGCCCGGCCTACCGTGGGCTGCCCGCCGCCGAGCCGTGCGCCGTGCGCTGGCCGCTGGTGGTGGTGACCCGGGCGCCGGCTGTGCGGTGGCGCTGGCTGTGCGGTGGCGCTGGCCGCAGGTGGTGACCCTGACCCGACCCGCTGGTACCCACAGGTGGCCTGCAAGTCGTGGTTTGACGACATGAGCGACACGGAGCTGCTGGACCGGCTGCCGCTGCTGGAGGCGCTCAGCCGCGCCGACGACGTGTACTCGGTGCTGGGCAGAGAGCACTCGCCGTCGCCGTCACTGGGCAGCCCCGGCCCGGGCCCGGGACCCGGTCCGGGGCCGGGGCCGGGACCCGGGCCAGGGCCCGGCCTGCAGCCCTCCTAGTCGGACGGCGCCCGGACGCGCCCCCAGACTGTGCCATGGCGGCGAGAGTGCGCGCGCCGCGCCGTGCTGCGCCGCCGCCGTGCCTTAGCGCGCCGCCCGCGCCGGCGGCCGCCCCCGCCCACTACGGGTTCGTGGCCCGCGCGCCGCCCAGATCGCCCGGCAGCTCGGGCGACGAGCAATGTTTTTAGTGCGAATGTGATACACACACACTGTTGTACCTAATTGAGCGCGACAGACTGGAGGAACTATCTGAGGGGCGGCCGAGGGCCGAGCTCGTGCCAACGCGGCCCCGCCGGCCGCATTTATACGCTGGACTGTGAGTGCGAGTATGTGCGCGTGTGTCGCTGTGGCCACTAACTGTGATGGCGGCGGGCCGAGATGAGGAGGAGACGACGGTCGGAGCGGCGCCGGCCGAACGCCGGCTCCATCCATACACCACTGAATACTCGTCCCACCCGGCCGCCCGCCCGCCCGCCCCAGGCACGCCTGTTATATCAGCTGAAAATTTTATTCACCCTGTTGTCGTTGGAGGATTTTGTACGAGCGCGCGCGCCGCCGCCGTTGTTGCTGCTGCTGCCGCCGAGGGTGGCCGGCCGGGCCGCCCGCTGACAGGGCGCCGGCCGGCCGGCCGACTGAGAATCTGTGTTTGATATAGACTTGTTACTGACCGTGGAATAGTAGCGTTACACAGCCGTTTTAGGTGGGCGCGCGCTGCCCGGGCCGCGCCGCCGCTGTGCTGGCCACCGGCCAACCGAGTGGCGCTGTTTGACCATTCTGTGACACCCCGTTTGTAGACTATTGAACTATGAGCTGATCTGTGAGAGCGAGAGAGAGAGCAGGCACTCGGTGACCTGACTGTGGCCTTCCATTGTAAATATATCCCATCAGGAGTACAAGCTCGGCTGGTTACTGGCGGCTCGCGAGCCGGTGGCCGCACGGCTGGCTCTGCGGCTGCTGCTGGCTGGGCGCGGTATGCTGGCCGCACGGCTGGCTCTGCGGCTGCTGCTGGATGGGCGCGGCATGGTGGCCACACGGCTGGCTCTGCGGCTGCTGCTGGATGGGCGCGGTATGCTGGCCGCACGGCTGGCTCTGCGGCTGCTGGCTCGGGGGCCGGTGGGCGCACGGCTGACTCTGCGCCGGCTGCGTCTGAAGGTCACACTGCTGGTCGCCGCCGTTGGCGGCCGGTGGGGTGGGACACGGCAGGCGGTCGTCCGGGGGCGTCGGCCTTAGGAAGTCGGCGCCGCAGCCGGGGTCGGTCCGCGGCAGCCGTTTGCCGTCTGTCTCCAGCGCCGACTCGGCGAACCGCAGCTTCCTCTCGCCGTCCAGAGATGGCGGCACAGTGGCCAGCTGGTCGGTGCCGCGGCAGGGCCTGCTCTCGGCCACTGCCCTGACCTCCTCCAGGCCGGCGGCGCACAGACGTCCGTCAGGCGCCGGCTCGGCGGGCCGCTGCTGGGCCGGCTTGGCAGGCCGCTGCTGGGCCGGCTTGGCAGGCCGCTGCTGGGCCGGCCCGGCCGGCGCGGGGCAGCAGCTGCGGTTGGCCTCGTCCAGGACGTCCAGTACGCTGGGGTCGGGCGGGTGGGCCCGGCGCGCGGCGGCGTAGAGCGCCTGGAACTGGCGGTAGTCGCAGACGCCCATGCCGCACAGCAGCTCCATCAGGAACGCCTCGCTGCGCGGCTGCAATACGGGCAGAGGGGGAGTGACGAGTCATACATCGCAGCCCGGCCTGGTAGTCTAGACGAGCTAGCAGTCGGAGGCAGGCCAGGGGGCCAGTACACAGGAAACGGGCCACCGGGGCAGCGCGAACTATGATAAAATGTAGACCCTCTCGCCGCTGATAAGAACTATGCCTTCGGTCCTTCATCATCAGTTTTACTACACACGTTATCACTACCCTGCACTCATCAGTCAGCCTCCCTCTCGCCGCAGTCACCCCGACCAACGCCACCAGTCAGTCCTCACCAGTCAGCCCCTCTCATCAGTCAGACCCTCCCACCATTCAGCCACTCCCACCAGTCAGCTCCTCTCACCATGGCTAGTCCCTTCTCACCGCCCCCGCTTCTAACCATGGTGAGCTCCGTCTCGCGCAGGCCGGCCTCGATGAACGGTGACGGGGTGACCACGTCGACGACCCTGTCGCGTCTCGGGCCGGCGGCGTTCTCCGGCGGCTCGCCGGGTCCGGAGCTGCGCCTCCGCTCCACGGTCCAGTCGGGGGGCGGCGGCGGCAGCTGGCAGCTGGTGCTGGTGCGACACTCGGCCACCGGCCGCGGCTCCTTCCGCAACACTGCCGGAGGTGGGGCCGCCGGCCGGTCACAGAGAGGGTGCACAGGGCCGTTCACCGAGCCAGTTCCTGCCTGAGCTCCTCTCCCTCCCCGTCCCCTCACTGGCCACTCACGGTCGAGGTGTCCGAGCGTGAGCCGGTCCTTCCAGTTGAGTGTGGCCACCAACAGTGAGTAGATGACCAGCCGGCGCGGTCCCTCGGCCAGGTTTAGCCGCTCGACCAGCGCGCGCAGCTCGGCAGTGGCCAGCGGCAGGCACTGCTGACAGCAGGCGGCCAGCACCGCCTCCAGCGGCAGACGCTTGGTGCCCAGCTGGCAGCCGCACCGAGCGGGCAGGGACGGTCAGGGACGACAGTCACTGGGGCGGACAGAGCACGGAACACGGCAAGAATACAGCCCACAGAGGGGCACGGAGCACGGTGCGATGCGTTACACAGTAATACAGAACACGGTGTGACAACCTCAGTGGAGTACGTTTTAATCGGTTGGTGACCTCAACCGTACCGCCGCGCCCACCTACCCCACCTTGTCCATTTTCTTCATGGTCTGCAGCAGTGCGATGAAGCCGGTGAAGCCGGCGGCCTGCAACTTGCGGCGCGTGACCAGGATCAGGTCGAGCCGCGCCAGGTCCTCGGCGGGCAGACTGCAGCTCGTCCGAGCCGTGGCGATGTCCAGCGCCCCCGAGAGCACGTGACGCATCGGCGCGCCGTAGGTGAACGTCGCCGGCAGGTCACGTGTGCACTGGTACCTGGCGAGAACGCTCCCGGGTGAACAACGTTCTGACTAGGCATAAATACTGCATCGATTGTTATCGTATGCCGCCGTGTTGCCTAGTTGTACACATTTTTATCGCTAGATGGCAGTACTAGCACGCGCCTGAAGGTATGCTGCACCGCACTAACCACCCGCGTTAGTTCTATTCCTATCGCTAGATGGCAATACCGGCGTGCGCCTGAAGGTATGCTGCACCGCACTAATCCTATTCCTATCGCTAGATGGCAGCAGTGGTGTGCGCCTGAAGGTATGCTGCACCGCACTAGTTCTATTCCTATCGCTAGATGACAGCAGTGGCGTACGCCTGAAAGTATGCTGTACCGGACTAGTTCTATTCCTATCGCTAGATGACAGCAGTGGCGTACGCCTGAAAGTATGCTGTACCGCACCAGTTCTATTTCTATCGCTAGATGGCAGCAGTGGTGTGCGCCTGGAAGTATGCTGTACCGCACAGCGAGCTGGTTCTATTTCTATCGCTAGATGGCAGCAGCGATGTGCGCCTGAAAGTATGCTGTACCGCACAACGCGCTGGTTCTATTTCTATCGGTAGATGGCAGCAGTGGTGTGCGCCTGGAAGTATGCTGTACCGCACAGCGCGCTGGTTCTATTTCTATCGCTAGATGGCAGCAGTGGTGTGCGCCTGGAAGTATGCTGTACCGCACAGCGCGCTGGTTCTATTTCTATCGCTAGATGGCAGCAGTGGTGTGCGCCTGGAAGTACGCTGTACCGCACAGCGCGCTGGTTCTATTTCTATCGCTAGATGGCAGCAGTGGTGTGCGCCTGGAAGTACGCTGTACCGCACAGCGCGCTGGTTCTATTTCTATCGCTAGATGGCAGCAGCGGTGTGCGCCTGAAAGTATGCTGTACCGCACAGTTTACTCGTTTTCGAGGTGCGACGTGCAATTAGGCATGGCGGCAAGTCACAGGAGCATTTCTGATGGTAAGATATCAATTCACTGACTGAGAAGTGTCATTGAGAACGAAACTGTCGTAGCGGTGACAATGTCAAGTGATTTCAAGTCCCAGTCCCAAAGCATTAAGTTGCCATAGTGTGGGAGGAAAGTGCATGCTGTCGTCACGGTGCAGCATCGAACAGAAAAAATACGTAATTTGGCTAAAAATATGGATTTACAACAAAAAAAGTAGGCACCCACCATGACTCAGGCTAATTTTTTTCTGCATTCACTCCTGCAGCTCCCGTAGTCCCCCTAGTGCGTGCGCCGACTGAGCCGACTGAGCCGGCTGAAGCCGGGTTCACACGGGCCACTGACTACCGGGTCGGCCTTACCTGTCGAGCGGCTGTCCGACGCGGTCCTGGTGGAGCTCGCGCCAGCTCTCGGCCCGCCAGCTGCAGACGGCGCTCAGCGGTTTGGACGGACCCGGCCAGGTGACACACTCCTTCACTCGGCGACCCGTGTGGTTCTCCTCGTTGTAGGTGGGTACGCCGAACTTGGCCTTGGTGTTGAACCCCTGGCCGTAACTGCCGGCCACCCGGGTACCCGGGAGAGTCAGTGAAGGGACTCTGACTTCTGACCTTAGTGAATAGCCGTATCGTCAGTCCCGCCACTCCCAGGTATAGTCCCCCACATGTATCCGCTGTCAGTGTCATGTCGGTCGGTGTCGACCGGTGTCGGTCGGTGCCGGTCATTGCCGGACGGAGCAGTCGGTGTCGGTCGGTGTCGGTATCGGTCGGTATCGGTCGGTGTCGGTCGGTGTTGGTGTCGGTCGGTATCGGTATCGGTCGGTATCGGTATCGGTCGGTGCCGGTCAGTGTCGGAGGGAGTTGTCGGTCGGTGTAGGTTATTTCGGTCAGTATTGGTCGGTGTCAGTCGGTGTCTCTCCACGGACTGACCTGCGGTGCGTCTGTTCGCCGGGGTTGGTGTGCCGGTGGGAGCGCCGGTACAGGTCGGTGCCCTTACACCAGTTGGCCTGGAACTCCTGGGCCGTTCGGTAGGGACTGACACACTGGGCCACCGTGTCGCCTGTCCGACAGCACACACCAGTGACTCACACTTCACAGCCCTGTGTATCAATCACTTCCATATCACAGCGGCGACAGTCCCCACAGTTCCCCACCTGTCGTCACCGGCTCCCCGCTCCCAGCCAGGTGTGCTCGGTGAGTTCTCACCATACTTGGTGGGCAGGCCGAAGGTGGCGGCGCCGGCGCAGGCCAGGTGGGGCGGCACGGCCGGCTGGCGGAGCGGCGCGCAGCCCACCGGCCGGCGCAGTGTCGAGTCGTAGGTGAGACGGCGCGCGGCCGCCAGCAGCCGGTGGGGACGGGCCACCACCGGAGGGTTCACCACGTCACCGGCCTGACAGGAGGCGGGGCGGGTCACAGAGGCACAGGACGGGCCACCACCGGAGGGTTCACCACGTCACCGGCCTGACCGGGGGCGGCAGGGCGGGTCACAGAGGCACAGGACGGGCCACTGCCGGAGGGTTCACCACGTCACCGGCCTGACCGCGGGCGGGACAGGCCACAGGACAGGTCACTGAACACTGTGAACAGGGCAGGTCTCAGGACAGGGAACAGAACAGGGCACCACCGGAGGGCTCACCACGTCACCGGCCTGACCGCGGGCGGGACAGGCCACAGGACAGGTCACATTACGGATCACAGGGTCACAGGACAGGTCACAGGAAGGACCACAGGGTCACAGGATAGGTCATAGGGTGGGCCACCAGGGCAAGATATAGGAGAAACAGGTTCTTGTTCAGGAATATGTCGGCTTTTGTAACTGCTGTGCAGTAAGAGAGCCTCAGACACTGAATAAAGTTAAAAGTACTTGAAGACGTAACATAGGTATATGTTACGCCTTCATTCATTACATATGGTCGATGATGATTTTTTTTCAACATATCTTCTATAATTGCAATGTGGAATATAATGTGCGTTTATGCCCATGAATCATCAATGGATTACCTATCATTTTCGAATTTACGACGTGCTACGTTTCTGCAGTATGATTCAGAACAATGTACCGAACGTTGGACGGAGCGAATTACAAACAGCACTGGCGTTATAATGGGATCAAGAGCGTGTGACTACTCGAGCACATACCAGAGACTTGGTGCCGAACTTTGTGCCGTGAACTTGGTTGGGCTTGTCGTTGGGGTCGTCGGCCACTCCCCAGTGGTAGGTCTTGGCTCCGGGGTCGGCGTAGTGGGCCCTGCGGAACTTGCGCACCGAGTCGGGGGTCGGGGGCCCTCTCGGCGGGTGCAGTAGCTCACCCACCAGGTCCGAGTGGATGGCATGGTACAGCTGCCGGCCAAACAACGAACGGTAGATTACTGGATTCGGTGCCAATAAATAGCTATCAACTCCTTTTGTAGAAGTGACGACGTTCTAAGACATTTCAAGCGTTTCAGAACAATATTGAAATATTCAAGAGTCTGAGCAAATATAACCTATGTATGCCGGTTAGCTAATACAGGGCGCATTCTGTGTTATCTACCTTTGGTATAGGTACTGGACTGGTTAACAATCTACAGTCCTTCCTATCTGGGCAGGGAGACTTACGTTTGTATCAGCCTGATTGTAATGCGATGTATCTGATGTCATGGTAAAAGACCGCGCCGTTTCTTCTTGGCTTCTTCCAATACGTCGTTCATGTTCGCAGCTTCATGTCGGTTCTAAGCTGTTTCTGAATTAATAAGCGATCGATTTTATTTACGTAATGATAAAAGCATGTTGACGTCGGGTCTATCGTTTAATCAAAGTTGGTAGGCAGCTTGTGACTCAGAAACTCAGAAATTTCGTAAAACGTCTTCCAGCGAAAATAACACCTTTTGATTAGATGTTAACAGATTGCACGTGCGCATTGCTGCTGTTGTCTCTCGAATATCTATCCGCAACGGTGAGCACTATCGCACGCACATACGTTCCTGAACTGAATTGAATCAACTATTTCATGTATGTGTTACGGGTCATATGCTAACTTGGGCAGTATGCAAACTACCCGGGCAGTATGCAAACTACCCAACAGCCCGGGCAGTATGCATACCGCCCGGGTAGTATGCATACTACCCGACCCCTTGGGCAGTATGCATACCGCCCGGGAAGTTTGCATACTGCCCGGGTAGTATGCATACTACCCACTTTTCAGCTCACGGGCAAGATGTTTACTCGGGCAATATGCTGACCGTGGCTCGTGAGACTAGTTAAAGCAAAAGCTCGCATATACATGTCAATGACAGACGCTTTCACCCGCGCTGGGGCGGTGCTCGGCGCCAGCCGTGCCGGGCTGGGGGGAGGGGGGATTAAACACTTCTGCTCGGCTCCTGTGCCACTTAGCGGCACAGGAGTAAGCGGCATGTAAGATGCGGTAACCGGCATTCGAAATTGCGTAAAAAAATCATGACGAACTTACTCTAGTCATTTTTTTTTAGGTCAGAGGCCAATTCTACCAACATAAAAATAGACGCCTGCTGCAATTTTTCGCCTCAAAACGGCTTCACATACGGAGCGTTTACGGTAAAGCCCTATCCGCTTATCCCATCGCGTTTATGTTACGTATGTGAAGCGGTCTTCAGGCAAAAAAAAAAAAAACCGGCAGACGGCTATTTTTCTGTTGGTAAAACTGGCCTCAGGTCAAAGAATAGGGCACCAAAGGTCATCAAATGTTAAATTTCGCCTTTTTCATTTTTTTTTACAAAATTGCCCATAAATCAGTGTATTCGATAGCTCTTTTAGAGGTTTCTGGAATAAGCACTCAAAGTTGATCTAAGCTCAAAATTTGACCTGAGGTCAAGGTCACCAGTTTTACCAACAGAAAAATAACCGCCTGCCGGAATTTTTTGTCCAAAGACCGCTTCACATACGTAACCGCGATGGCCACAGCGGATAGGGCTTAACCGTTAATGCTCATATGTGAAGCGGTCTTTAGCCAAAAAATTCCGACCGGCGGCTATTTTTCTGTTGGTAAAACTGGCCTCTGACCTGGTAACCTGACCATGATAATTTGTGACGTCTTACATGTAAATGGTTTCCGATGCAACATTAGCTATTGAAACTATATTAACGCCCTCTACAGATCCAGGTGCCAAACCAAATCGAGTGATGACACTATAGATCTGTCGTCATTTCAGATGAAAATGGCTTGTTGGCCGCTGGCTAATTAACAATAAAATTCTGGGAAAATAATTTTAAGTCTTTATATTTCAATCCTTACTCCACCCTTCAATCGATAAATCACGTTTGACGGCAAAAAGACTTCGCGGTTGAACTACGTTACTTAGGTAGTCATTAATATTTTGAAAATGGACATGGAATACACAACTTTAATACAAGAAGCGGGCAGTATGCAAACTGCCCAAGCTTTTGGGCGGTATGCATACTGCCCAAGGGGTCGGGTAGTATGCATACTACCCGGGTGGTATGCATACTGCCCGGGCTGTTTGGTAGTTTGCATACTGCCCAAGTTAGCATATGGCCCGTAACATATGTATAGCTCAAGTCAGTTAGCTACATTACTTGGCATAATTCCCTGTGACTGTTAAGCGCTGATCCAACATTTGACTTAGCTCTTGGACCGGAATTAAAGGTTAATCGTTAAAGAAACGTTCCACAAGAGATGTCGCTCGCTGCCAGCAAGAGCTTCTCCTAGTCCTACCTCAGCTTGGCGTAGAATATGATGCTTATTGCTTTCAATGAGAAAATATTGTGTCGACAACAACAGATTCACCACGTATCTCTATCTATGTACCTCAGTGCTATATGTATAAAATGAAGCTGTTACATGACCTACAGGCATTGTTTTGTACGTACGTGAAGTGCTCAAATACCATGCACCGTTCATTGTGAAACACTGACTACACCGTCGTATTTACTTGACGTATTAAACGGTCAATAATTGAAATTACTACTCAACTGGAAGATTATCTAAAACTCGAGATCCAAGTTTCCACTGGTCCCTTCACTAAATTTGTTATTTATTTATTCTATTTATTTCTGCATATTACCATACACCATGTTTTCGAAAAACGAATAAGCATTTTGCTGAGAAAATATATATATTTCGAACCGTGCAAACGTTCAGTATCATATGAGCTCATAACAAAATAACCGTCATGTTGGATGTGCTGTATACAGTGTAAACGTGCGGCGGCTGTACGTACGTGATGCAAAAACAGGCATTCCGTATGAACACTGTATCGCTGTGTATCTTTTACGCTACGCCACTTTCACATCGCGTAAAACTGGCATACCGATGGCGATTTTCTATTCTAGATTTGCTAAGTGACCGACGAGGGTAGGCCATTGTAGACTGGTGAGGCGCAGCTCCGAGGAAAGCAGCGCAAACGTAAATAAGCAAGCATCATGCAGCTCCAAGAATGATGGAATTAAAGGCTTTGCTATTGGCGTCGCGTTTGACTTGACTTCATGTCGTGATTATTTCAAAAATGTGTACAAGTAAAAACGAAGATGCAATGCCTACAGGTTACACTACACTGAGTATACACTGAACCAACAGAGCTGCTCACAATGTCAAAAACATCACAAACCAAGCAGCTGAACAAGCGTGAAAATAAACTGCTTGAAACACCTCCTGAATATGTAACAAAAACACCATATCCGAAGGTAAACTGGCACAACGCTTCAGCTATTGCCTAGCGCAGATAGCTGTCTTACTATCATTTCCTACATATGATGTACGATTGGAAACTTTCCGAATAAAGTGTATTTTCGGAAAATTTCACGGTACCGCTAGACTTCAAAAGTTTTCAACGAGCCTGAGAATATGCTGGAGCAGACCGCCTCTGGTCTCGGTGGGCTGCCGGACGATGCGGAGGAGTCGGGGCCGTTCCGGCTCTACCGTCCTCTCCCGGAAGGTGAGCCTCTGGCGGTCGCCACCAGGTGTCACTGCGCTGAGCGGCCGCCGCCGGGAGGGGTGTGCGGCGCGCAGACTCGGTGGGGCCGCCGCCGCGCGGCCGTCCACGCAGCTTGTCTGGTTGTAGAGCGTCACGCGGTCCTGGCCGGATTTGATGAGCACCGGGGCGGCGGCCGAGGGGCAGAAGGTCTGGCCCGCGTCGTCATCGCTGAAATGTGACGCAGACGTCAGCCGCGAAACAAGCACCGGCAGTTCTAGCAGAGCTCGAACGATCTCGCTGTCCTCAGAATCGACACATCCGCATGAAAGGTGACGGGATCGGCTCAGCCACTGCCACACACCAGGCGGTCGGCTCAGCCTCATGTCTAGACCTAGTCCCGCTTCCTGAAATCCTAACCTTTTTAAACCGAAAGAGACTCAAAAACTATCGCGTAAGAGTTAATCCCATATTTTGGATTCAGATTAAGACAGTTGCAGCCGGCGCCCCTCCCTACTGTCCGCCAGAGGCCGTCCCGCCATTTGCCGCGTCTGACTGACCCGTCCGGCAGGTCCATGTCGAGAAGAGTCACATGCGACACGGCCAGACTGGTGTCGGGACACCACAGCAGGCAGGGCATCTGCAGCAGTGAGCCGCGCTGGCGGTCCCACGAGAGCTGCACGCGGTGCACGGGCCCCAGCGCCACCGTCGTCTGCACCAGAAAACTGTATGTCTGGCCGTGCTTGAGAGTCAGCGAGTCCCTGCCGTGGAAAGTGGATGCTGCGGTTAGATCTAGCACAAACGACAATAGTTGACAATCAGATGGCGTGATCAATTTTACCGATCCTTGTTTTGCGTGTTGCCCATTCAGTGCCTGCGAAATGGCGATGTTTGCGACAGTATGATTATCCAAGGATGCTTTGAGAAGAATGCAACGTTTGTATTTTGTAACATGCATATAAAGTAGTTATTTTCTCACTTTTTCGGCAGTCGGTACCTCTCCAGTCGGCCCTTGGGGCCGTACATGGAGATCACCAGGTGCCCTTTGACCTCGCGCTGATCATTGTCCGGGTCACCAAGCTGAATGTTGATCCGATAGTGCCGCACTGAAACCAGAACATGACGAATAACGTACGAAACTATAGGGCATGTAACATCTGAAATAGAAAACGTGACATTCTCGACATGTGAAGCCAAAACAAGACACTGGTAAATGACGAAACTAAACTCAGAGATTTGTTGTGCATTGGCCTGTCATTCCTGTTGTCGTCTCTACTGTTTCGTAAGGTCTCATACTTCCAGCTTCACTGATGGGAGAACTGCTGTCGTTAAATACGTTGTCAACTCTCAGCAGTGTGACTTACAGCAGTATGGAGCTCTCGAGGACGTCGTTAGATAAAACGGCACCAGCGTTTTGTTCTTGTAGATGTATTTGTCGGCGTGATATCCCATTGAGGCACAACGTTCGCTGTTCTTGCCACAGGTGCTACATTTCCCCTGAAAAGGAAACGGTCTCATTTTGATCAATATCACTATGTATAGAAGCACAATTATTTGTACATGGCGATCGCAGCAGCAATGCATGAAATATCAAACACAATTTCGTCGTCGAGCTTCACAATGGAATGCCCACCCAGACCCAGGTTAAGCACTCACCTACATCTATCTCAATCCCAATTCATCCCTGGCCTATCAATGCCCGCAAGATCATCTCCTAGTGAACAGGGTGACATCGCTGATCCTCCCTCACCTTCATGAAGTCGCCGAAGTCCTTGCACTCGTGGCTGACGAACGAGCACTCTGGCTTCTGGACGATGCTGTCGGTGAAGATGCGCACGGCCCGAATGTGCCGGCAGGCGAGCAGCTCGCTCTCGAAGTCGTCCAGACTGCCCTCCAGGAAGGCGGCCAGCGTGTGCGTGTAAGAGTTGCATCCCGGCTGGTCTTTGCCGCCGTTCGGGTAAAAGTCCACGTGACCGCACGGCTGGAGCATTCCAAGACCTGGATGGGAAGGTGGGGTCAGACGTCCTGCCCTGGACTGAGGAGATGACCTTCCACTCCGACCAACATACAGCCTTCCCTGACGGCTGACTGGATAACCTGACCCCAAACCTCATCCTGTCACTCACCGGACGAGATTAGCTCCGTGCGTCAGATTCGATGACCCGACCTCCCACTGAGTGAACTGACCCCCTGTCACCTACCGGACGATATGAAGCTCCTGGCATCCGAGTAATGATCTGACCCCCTTGCACCCCCGTCCCTCACCGGACGATATGAAGCTCCTGGCATCCGAGTGGATGACGTCGACGAACTGGGCGTCGCTTGGGTCGAGCCGCACCTCGGGCGCCATATACTGGAAGCCGGGCTCGGCCGGGTCCAGGCCGGTGATCCGGCCCAGGCCGGGCACCCGCGCGCCCACGTAGCCGGCCGTCTGGGCGCCCAGACTGTGCCCGATCACGTGCACCCGAGACACGTTCAGGCCGTGCGCCGTCTGAGGCAGGGTGCAGGAGTGTCAGACACCCGGCTGAGGGCGAGGGAAGGGACCACACGGGTGTGAAGGCGCCGTCTGCGGCAGGGTGCAGGAGTGTCAGAAACCTGACTCAGGGCGAGGTAAGAAAACACATGGGTGTGAAGGCGCCGTCTGCGGCAGGTCGGAGTGTCAGAAACCTGACTCAGAGCGAGGGAAGGGAACACAGGGGTGTGAGGGCGCCGTCTGCGGCAGGTCGGAGTGTCAAAAACCTGACTCAGGTCGAAGTAAGAAAACAGAAGGAGGCTGGTAGATTTGCCGTACTACTTACATAGAGCCAATACATAAATGGTGAGTACGAAAACCTGTAGTTGAGCTTGTCGGAACTCGGGAGAGCAATATTTATTAAATGTTCCCTCAGTTGAACTTTGATATAGTTAATTAAGTTAATAACTTTGATAAGTTGAACTTTGTTCGGTACCTTAGCGTCATTCATTCATTCATTGATTGATTGATTGATTGATTGATTCATTCATTCATTCATTCATTCATTCATTCATTCATTCATTCATTCATTCATTCATTCATTCATTCATTCATTCATTCATTCATTCATTCATTCATTCATTCATTCATTCATTCATTCATTCATTCAATCGTTCGTTCGTTCGTTCGTTCGTTCGTTCGTTCGTTCGTTCGTTCGTTCGTTCGTTCGTTCGTTCGTTCGTTCGTCTGTCCAACTGTCCGTCCGTCCCTCCGTCCATTCGTTCATTCATTCCTTCATTCATTCATTCATTCATTCATTTAGTTTGCATGATCTCCTGTCTCCATATAGCATGGATTTTACTATCAACAGTCAATCAATGCAATGCAATAAAAGCATTGAAAGCTTGTTTTACCCATTTGCCCATAAACATAGCTCATGGCCTCCCGGTGGACTCTGACGTCTCATACACGTTTAACGTCTTTAAAGTTTTTACGGGATAAGGCCTCCTTGGAAGCGGAAACACGAGGAGCGCGGCCGGTGACGCATTCCACATCGTCCATTTAGATGGTCAATCTGGGCACTGATCGTGTCCGCAAAGTTTAACACGGCCGAAATCGCCTCTGGCGGCAGGCCGACTACCACAAAGACGAGACGAGACGTCCGCAAAGTTTACAACTGCTCCCGGTAACACTGGCTGACAGACTGACGGACAGACAGACAGACAGACAGACAGACAGACAGACAGACAGACAGACAGACAGACAGACAGACAGACAGACAGACAGACAGACAGACAGACAGACAGACAGACAGACAGACAGACAGACAGACAGACAGACAGACAGACAGACAGACAGACAGACAGACAGACAGACAGACAGACAGACAGACAGACAGACAGACAGACAGACAGACAGACAGACAGACAGACAGACAGACAGACAGACAGACAGACAGACAGACAGACAGACAGACAGACAGACAGACAGACAGACAGACAGACAGACAGACAGACAGACAGACAGACAGACAGACAGACAGACAGACAGACAGACAGACAGACAGACAGACAGACAGACAGACAGACAGACAGACAGACAGACAGACAGACAGACAGACAGACAGACAGACAGACAGACAGACAGACAGACAGACAGACAGACAGACAGACAGACAGACAGACAGACAGACAGACAGACAGACAGACAGACAGACAGACAGACAGACAGACAGACAGACAGACAGACAGACAGACAGACAGACAGACAGACAGACAGACAGACAGACAGACAGACAGACAGACAGACAGACAGACAGACAGACAGACAGACAGACAGACAGACAGACAGACAGACAGACAGACAGACAGACAGACAGACAGACAGACAGACAGACAGACAGACAGACAGACAGACAGACAGACAGACAGACAGACAGACAGACAGACAGACAGACAGACAGACAGACAGACAGACAGACAGACAGACAGACAGACAGACAGACAGACAGACAGACAGACAGACAGACAGACAGACAGACAGACAGACAGACAGACAGACAGACAGACAGACAGACAGACAGACAGACAGACAGACAGACAGACAGACAGACAGACAGACAGACAGACAGACAGACAGACAGACAGACAGACAGACAGACAGACAGACAGACAGACAGACAGACAGACAGACAGACAGACAGACAGACAGACAGACAGACAGACAGACAGACAGACAGACAGACAGACAGACAGACAGACAGACAGACAGACAGACAGACAGACAGACAGACAGACAGACAGACAGACAGACAGACAGACAGACAGACAGACAGACAGACAGACAGACAGACAGACAGACAGACAGACAGACAGACAGACAGACAGACAGACAGACAGACAGACAGACAGACAGACAGACAGACAGACAGACAGACAGACAGACAGACAGACAGACAGACAGACAGACAGACAGACAGACAGACAGACAGACAGACAGACAGACAGACAGACAGACAGACAGACAGACAGACAGACAGACAGACAGACAGACAGACAGACAGACAGACAGACAGACAGACAGACAGACAGACAGACAGACAGACAGACAGACAGACAGACAGACAGACAGACAGACAGACAGACAGACAGACAGACAGACAGACAGACAGACAGACAGACAGACAGACAGACAGACAGACAGACAGACAGACAGACAGACAGACAGACAGACAGACAGACAGACAGACAGACAGACAGACAGACAGACAGACAGACAGACAGACAGACAGACAGACAGACAGACAGACAGACAGACAGACAGACAGACAGACAGACAGACAGACAGACAGACAGACAGACAGACAGACAGACAGACAGACAGACAGACAGACAGACAGACAGACAGACAGACAGACAGACAGACAGACAGACAGACAGACAGACAGACAGACAGACAGACAGACAGACAGACAGACAGACAGACAGACAGACAGACAGACAGACAGACAGACAGACAGACAGACAGACAGACAGACAGACAGACAGACAGACAGACAGACAGACAGACAGACAGACAGACAGACAGACAGACAGACAGACAGACAGACAGACAGACAGACAGACAGACAGACAGACAGACAGACAGACAGACAGACAGACAGACAGACAGACAGACAGACAGACAGACAGACAGACAGACAGACAGACAGACAGACAGACAGACAGACAGACAGACAGACAGACAGACAGACAGACAGACAGACAGACAGACAGACAGACAGACAGACAGACAGACAGACAGACAGACAGACAGACAGACAGACAGACAGACAGACAGACAGACAGACAGACAGACAGACAGACAGACAGACAGACAGACAGACAGACAGACAGACAGACAGACAGACAGACAGACAGACAGACAGACAGACAGACAGACAGACAGACAGACAGACAGACAGACAGACAGACAGACAGACAGACAGACAGACAGACAGACAGACAGACAGACAGACAGACAGACAGACAGACAGACAGACAGACAGACAGACAGACAGACAGACAGACAGACAGACAGACAGACAGACAGACAGACAGACAGACAGACAGACAGACAGACAGACAGACAGACAGACAGACAGACAGACAGACAGACAGACAGACAGACAGACAGACAGACAGACAGACAGACAGACAGACAGACAGACAGACAGACAGACAGACAGACAGACAGACAGACAGACAGACAGACAGACAGACAGACAGACAGACAGACAGACAGACAGACAGACAGACAGACAGACAGACAGACAGACAGACAGACAGACAGACAGACAGACAGACAGACAGACAGACAGACAGACAGACAGACAGACAGACAGACAGACAGACAGACAGACAGACAGACAGACAGACAGACAGACAGACAGACAGACAGACAGACAGACAGACAGACAGACAGACAGACAGACAGACAGACAGACAGACAGACAGACAGACAGACAGACAGACAGACAGACAGACAGACAGACGGACAGACAGACAGACAGACAGACAGACAGACAGACAGACAGACAGACAGACAGACAGACAGACAGACAGACGGACTGACAGACAGACGGACTGACAGACAGACTGACTGACAGACAGACTGACAGACTGACTGGCAGACTGACTGGCAGACTGACACCCGGGGCTGATAGGTGCCGCACCGTGGGGTGCCTGATACAGACCGGAGCGGATGGCGTTACTGCCGGGACCGGTTCCCAGAGCGACAACCGGTTCACCAGCGGGCCATACCACGCCGGCGGCCCCACACGTGATGTCACGTGTTCAGTGAGCACTACTACCGGAGCCGCGGTATGGACAGCTAGTGTCCGAGTGTCTGTAACACCGACAGACTGTACAAAACAAACAACAGACAGCAAACACGGATTAGAGAAACTCTGTGAACGCGCCTTAAAGTACACACGTCTGCCGACCGTACGGCTCGGCAGTGGCTCTGTTACGTAAGCGTTGAGCGCGCACCTGGAGCCACCTGATGAGGTGGGCGGTCTCCATAGCGACCAGCTGGGTGTTGGACAGCGCCTGCTGGTACATGGGCAGTGAGCCGTACCGCCAGTCCACGGCGATTACGTTAAAGTCGCCGTAATCCAACAGGCGCTGAGCCATCTCCTGAAACCAACACAAACAAATAATACCGGTCATCGAGTGAGAATTGCTGGGTAATGATAGGTATACTTAAATAATACCCTTATAGCCAGAACGAAATTAAAATGATCAACAAATTGCTCAATATGTAACGAGCTGCATTGTAACTAATGCTGCATCTAGCATGTGACCAGCTGCATTGTGTAACGCACAATGCCTTTTTGATCGGAGCACTCACTAATACGATCGCCAGTGCAGTAACGCAGTTCAGCTATAGGGTCACCCCATTCACTTCCCATTCACTTTTTACCATCTATTCTGTGCCTATATGTAGCATTGCTTCTTCTAATCCGCGCCAATAGAATTGCTTTCATAATAAACCTTCTCACGATCTCTCGTTTTGCAGCTCTTCGCTCATTCACCTCATACTATAGGTATTCCACGCATAATGTGAAGCGCTCTATACAGTTAACATGAGATATGAGTCGCAGCTAGTTTCGTTTCACATCGCTGCAGAACTCACTCAGCCTTTTATCTTGTATGCGATTTTTCATTTTGCGCGTTGTCGTCGGTATCCGGTAACTCACTCGGGCCCAATTACCCGGACCCAGTCACCACTCACCCGAACCCACTCACCCGGACCCAGTCGCCACTCACCCGAACCCACTCACCCAGACCCAGTCGCCCACTCACCCGGACCCAGTCGTCTGTATCCGGACCCACTCACCCGGACCCAGTCGTCGGTGCCCGTGTCGAGGAAGCCGTGGATGATGAACTTGGTGTCGCGGTCGGCGCTGAAGTTGGCCCGCTCCAGCGCTCTGTCGTCGCCGGTCGAGATGGTCAGGTTCGAGTCGGGCCGGGCGCGCGTGTGCACCCAGAACCGGGTGGGGATCATGCGCCGCTCCAGCGGGAAAAAGTTCACAGGCCGGTACAGCGAGTGGAACCACGCGTCCGTGTAGTTGACGCACCCGATGTCGTCGTAACACTTGCTCTTCTCGTGGTCGTCACCTGGTAGTGAGAGTCATTGGAGGTGAGTTGAACAGAAGAGGATATCTTTTTCTGACACTTGGTTATGATATGACAACATTCACATTGAATAGCGTCCAATCGTCCATATATTCGTTTACATATTTTAGGTTAACGACTTTATTCAACAGCTGGCCGCAAGTTTCGAATGCTGGGCTACATAATAATGGATGCGTCTATATCTGTCCAATGAGAGGAAATAAGCAGCTAGCAAACGGTTCCTACCGGAGACCACACGCTGTGCCCGGGAGTGACTCACGCATGATCATGTTGGCCGTCTGGTTGTTCCAGAGGTTGGACCAGTCGTACTGCGAGATCCTGCCGATGGTGCCGCCGATGGAGCCGCCGATGCCGCGGATCAGCGAGGGCAGGAAGCCGCCGGCGCCGCTGAAGAACCCGCCGACGGAACCGGAGCCGGAGCCGGAGCCGGAGCCGGAGCCGCTGAAGAGTCCGCCGATGGAGCCGGAGCCGGCCGGGACCGACGGAACCGAGGCCGGGGTCGACGGGTAGGACGGGGCGGAGGGGGAGTATGTCGAGGGGACGGAGGGGGAGTATGTCGAGGGGGAGAATGTGGAGGGGGAGAATGTAGAGGGGGAGAATGTGGAGGGGGAGAACGCGGAGGGAGGAGTGGGCCGGTCGGCCGCCGACGCACACACGGCCAGCACACTCAGCAGTACGGCAGCTGCAACATACAACAATGAAACCGATTTGATGAAGTTGAGATTGCATCAACAGTTACATCAACAGTTTATGGCCAAAATGTGAGCATCATCTTTAGCTATAGCTAACTTGACGACCGTGACCAAGGACCACACTTTCTTCGCCACTCTTCGGTAGTGGCAGGCTTCTAGTTAAGTGTGTGTCCTACTGTATAAACAATAAAGCATGTACATATGTACGAAGATCATATAAAATGTCGCATTAATTCTCGCCAGAGGTTTTGATACAGGATGTCAAATTGATTCAGCCGAAGGTACATGCTTAAAGTTTCATGTTGATACCTCTAGCGGCTTAGAAGCTATTGCAGACAAACGAGAGGGGGCTATGAATAGTTAGCCCTCCTCAGTGTGGTGCGAATCGTTAACCTGCGCCCCGCTTGGGCTCCTGCAGGAGCCCCTTATTACCATGGTAATAAGGGTAACAATGAAGTTGACGTTTCCCAGACTTGTAAGTCGACTGCCATAGCCCAAATTGTGAACAAGCCAAACCAAACACTGATGATTTTTACTTTGACCTCACCTGCTACGTTATCGGTGAGTGGTGACCTCGAGAGCAAAATGAAATTAGGTTTCACTCTTTTCCCGGGAGATCAGACGCCGTTTAACCCTCGCCGGCACAGGCCATTTTCAGTCCTTCAACTGCACAAGGGGGGTACGACCCCCCCCCCCTCGCGTTTGGCCCCTGATGGAGCTAGAGCTTCGTGGAAAAACGAGCGTGCTGCCCGTCACGAGAGGAAGCCAATGATACCCAATGTTAAGGTCCTAGGTCGTCGGTTGACCTTCCAGGTCAGGTCAATGACCCAAAAATCGGGAATGTCGGGACCTGTTAGAAAGTGGTAAAGTGTGGCTGCTAAAAGTGTGGCTGGCTGCTTTCCGGAGTGCTGATCACGGATATCGTGTTAGTTTTATCACAGATGATGTCGTTAAGCATTTAGACCAGGTCGGGTAAGGTCAGGTCAGGTCAACCGGTAGGGGTCGTGAGTCGTGACGGGTATTCGTAGTACCTGTCATCCGCCTCTGACAGCTTCGTAACATGTTACGAAGGCACCAAAACTACTTCGTAAATGTTCAAATGGTTGCTAAATTCGAATTCATCTCCAAAAACTAGCCTAGAAACATGTAAAACTCGAAAAAGTGAACCGAGTCACCAAAGGTCAATGACCTGACCTGACCTTCAGGTGACCTTGACACCCACCCTAATGCATGGGAGCAACATCAGATCACATGTTTGAACGTTTGAAACCACGAAAAGCTTGCAAATGCGCGGCTAATGCGAGCCGACTACGCCGAATCGCGATTCCGGCCAAACATGGTCTCGGAAAAGAGGTCACAAGTCAAAGGTCATTTGGGTTAGGGTCATGAAATTTTCAGTGTAGGTGTAAAATTGAGCAATGCGAGAGTAATGAAAGTTTCGTCGCAATCGGCCGCTTTTTACGCGAGTTATCCGCGAAAAACCTTAGGGGGGGGGGGTGCATCACCCTGTGCCGGTGAGGGTTAAAATTTGCGCAATCGGCCAAGTAGTTTCGGAGTTAGGAAGGGGCTATGAATAGCCCCCTCCCAGAAGGGCGCGTTACAACGCATACCCCAGTGGGGTGCGAGACACAAGTCCTTGCTAAAACATTGCATAATTGTGAGCACCGACTTATCCTGTTTTGATAAGGGGCGCTTCATCCATGCACGCTCGGCGGATTTAAAGCACTTTTTGTTTCGTTAGGATCCGGTTTTGTTACATACCTCAGAGCGTCTCTCTGAATATTTGAACTGCTGAAACAAGATTAATAAAGAAAAGTGGAGTCATGCCACTTTGAGTACAGTTGACTACAGAGCGATGTTACGCCCCTCTCAAGCGATCACTTGACTGGAAAGGTTCCTAGGTGGGGCCTTTAATCATGCATTTAAAACAATTTTCCGAAAAACACCATGCTAATTTTGTGTTTTAAATATGAGGCTGCTGTGCATAAATCACGTGCAAACTGCTTGCAGACACAAAACAAACGGTGAATTTTTGCAAAACGTCGCCGTCGTCGCCGCAGCAGCCCTTGTAGCAGCCTTGGCAGCAGCATTCACTTGGTTATAGATGAAAACATGAGGTGAAAAATCATAATAATCTTTAAAACCTTAGTGTATTATCTTAAGTTTCTGAAATTAGAATTTCAACCCGATCAAGAAGACATCAGGACTTGCTGCTGAACGAAGAGAGCAAGTGTGAATTAATGCCAAGGAGCCGAACAAATGACGCATGCTTATAAATATATTTTCTGTCTGCAGTCGGGTTATTATTTATGATCATGTGCTCTTTCCTCTTCCCCAAAAATCAAGTCCCAACTTTTTTCTTTACCTCACAAATAACCCTCTTTACACACAAAACTATACAGAAATGGGCAGTTTTGCACATTCGTGATTATAAATCACGACTTAAAATTGTTTGAAATACACTTAACATCACTTTTCCGTCGTGCAAGAATATTTATGCACACAACTTTGCAATTTAAGACCACTCGTGCTTAAATGATTATTTAAGCACTTGTTCATAAATTAACTCCCTACGGTCGTTCATTTATGAACATGTGCTTAAATAATCATTTAATGTTTAAGCATGTGCTTAAATAATCATTTAAGCACATGTGGTCTTAAATCGCAAAGTCTCGTGCATAAATATTCTTACACTCCGGAAAAGTGACGTTAACATATAATTAAGCATGCTATTGGCGAGCTTTAGGTCACTGGAAGAACCTACGTCACTCCGCATGTGTAATGCGGCACAGCCTATCGATCCAGGGGCCTGATTGCTTATGAAGAATGAAACATCATTCTGTAGTCAGCTTATATATACGAACATATATGTAGTTGTGCACGCTGATGATCCAAAGGCATGTTTCTAAATTTATTAGCGCACTGATTATTCCTCGCCAGCTGGGGGGGGGACGTTGGTGCCACTCAGCGATTTTTTGCGACTGTTCAGACCGCGTTAGAGACAGAGAGCATAAACAACCCCAGTTGTAGGTCAGGTCAGGTCAGGTCAGGCTTGGTCAATGATCTATGACGTCATAAGTGAGCTTCTACTTGGTCCAAAAATTTGGCGACTTCGCAACGCCCCCAGAGATAAATATAACAACACAGCTATTAAGAAAGATAAACAAGACTAATGAAGGATGAAAGAAAGCGCGGTTTTAAGGCTCATGATTATATATATACATGCAATGAAAACCCTAAGCCTCATGCTAATAATTGTATTGAAAATAGGGCCAAGAAAATGAGACAACTGTTTCGTGCATAGCACATCGTCAGGTCTGAAGTAAACAATCATTTCATAGTTTTTTTAAACGTCACACAAAGCCTGCTCAGTGAATACCTACATCTTCCTCCTAGTTGCGGAATGGTACATACAGTGAGTTATGAATATTAACATATATACACGCACTTCGATTCACAAGTAAAAACACGGTCGTTCGCAGTGATTATAACAAATGACAGTAGATGACATGAATGATCCCAGTCTATTTGAATGGTAGGAATCGGGTATGTGAACAAATAAATGAAAAGATGGTAGAATGAAAGAGCCTATATATGTGTGCAAATTGCTTAGAAAATCCTATGTGTGTGTGTGCATTGTGCAGTATGTGTGTGTGTGCACTGTGCAGCATGTGTGCGAGTGATTGAGTGAGTGAGTGATTGAGTGAGCGAGTGAGTGGTTGAATGAGTGGATGATAGAATTAGTTAGTGAGTGAGTGAGTGAGTGAGTGAGTGAGTGAGTGAGTGAGTGAGTGAGTGAGTGAGTGAGTGATTAAGTGACTGAGTGAGTCAGTCAGTGGGTGAGTGAGTGAGTGAGTGAGTGGGTGTTCACTGGGAGCCATAAGAAGGTGGGGTGAGAAGTTGCCAGGAGGATGTCTGAGTGTTCAGTTTGGGTTTCAGATCTCTAATGCATTGTGATTCAGTAATTTTGAGGTTTGCTACGTCTTTGCAGCGTCGTAGTATGCTTATGTTCAGGGAGGATGTTGTGATGATGGCGTCAGCGTGATGGGTCCGGATGTGGTCACCGAAAGGGCTGTCTTTTGTTTTGTTTTTTGCATCACGGAGATGCTCGTTGAACCTTAGCCGGACTTGTCGCTTTGTTTAACCAATGTAGGTGACATCCTGACACAGCAAATATAGACACAGTGTATATATGTTAATATTCATAACTCACTGTATGTACCATTCCGCAACTAGGAGGAAGATGTATTCACTGAGCAGGCTTTGTGTGACATTTAAAAAACTATGAACTGATTGTTTACTTCAGACCTGACGATGTGCTATGCACGAAACAGTTGTCTCATTTTCTTGGCCCTATTTTCAATACAATTATTAGCATGAGGCTTAGGGTTTTCATTGCATTTATATATATATAAGACTAATGAAGAATAAAGATGAACTACAATGCCAAAAGAAAACAAGCCATTCACTCTATGTACGGTAAATAGCAATGGAACCCGATTGTAAAGCATCAGACTATCAGGCCAACCGGGGACCCCACAGC
This sequence comes from Amphibalanus amphitrite, assembly GCF_019059575.1. NCBI lineage: Eukaryota > Metazoa > Arthropoda > Thecostraca > Balanomorpha > Balanidae > Amphibalanus > Amphibalanus amphitrite. Next base: position 115,775 of record NW_024882997.1, on the reverse strand, counting down.
TCAGGTCAATGACACTCACTTGTTTTTTTTTGGGGGGGGGCGGATAAAAGCAAAACTGTCGATGACTAATGATATCCAAAGAATGGTTGCATTACAAAATAATGCAACCATTCTATGCGTGCTCTACTCGTATTTGTGTCAATCAGTGCAGTTTTTTTTTTTAGAAATGACGACGTCAATGTTAATCGCAGGTAACCTCGAATGACCTTGGATGAACTTGACACATGACCGGTCATGAGAGAAACATTCAGGACTCGGGAGCGCTGATTGACATCTGGCGTCTAACATCAATTTCGCTCCAAATTATTATTCTGAGGCTCAGGATTCGAGCCTCAGAATAAAAAAGGAATTAAACAGTAACACATCTTCTGTTGTCGCTTTTCACCACCATGTGTTATCTTGCTTGCAGCAGTGCAAAAGCAGGCCCCAGAAGGCGGAAGCTTACAAAGCCGTTAGTTTCGGCCGAATGTGACATGGCATGCGACCTCACAGCTTGGCAACTGATCTGATATTAATTTTAATTTTTCATGTTTCCCTTTTTAGATATTTTTGTCATTTTGTCATTTTTTCAGATATTTTTGTCATTTATGTTTTTTTTGTCAATGAATACATTTACATAAAGCTATTTCATATTACGGGCAAATTCTTCTCGAATCTCAAAGTCTAGGTACGTGTTCTGCAAAGGTATACTTGCGAAAAGCCCCTGTGGGGATTTTGCAACGGCACAGGGGGTTGCATCAACCCCCTGTGCCGACTTAAGTCCGGCGCTAAGGCCACAATCGTGGCGTGCACAGCTGACCTCCATTCTCTTTTCCATCAGCTGTCTCTGTGCGTCTCCTCTCCGGCAGTTCGTTCCGCTCAGTGTCCGTCTCAGTTGGGCTGCGGTGAGCCACTTTCACCCAGTAACACGCGGCTCCACCAATGGAAGCGCTCCCGGCACGGGTGGAGATCGCCGGGGGAGGGAGGGGCCGGGGAGGAAGGATAGACGGGGAGAGAGGAACGGACAGAGGCACGGACACAGGCAACACAGCATCGGACAGAGCAGTGGGTGAAGGGCGACAACGATGGGATTGACGTAACTACACGCATGGTGGCGGAACGGAACGGAAGTGTATAATGACGGGAGGAGTGTAAATCGGAAACGAAGCAGAAACGGAGCGGAAACGGGACGGAAACGGAGAGGAAGTGGAACGGAAACGGAACGGAACTAACCACAACAGAAACTGATCGAAAACGAGCGATTTGCATTGTGTATCCAGGATATATGTAGACGGATTGAGAATACCTATTGAATACCTATTGGTACATGTTACCTATTGGTACATGTTATTGAAAGGGATGGATAACTACCCACTGATAAAACTAGAATGTTGTTGATCGAAATCGAAGCAAGATAAAACAAGAAGCTGATGAAGAAAGAAATGAAACAACTAATGAATGCACCTACGAGTTGTCAGAGTAAACAGCGAAGTTGAATAAATTGTTTATTAGTCGGGGTTGGATTGAATGAGTTTCAATGCACTGAAGACCATGACCGTCACATGGACGGGAAGTAGCTCCGATCTTATGGCGCTCTGAATATTTTGCAAACATTTGCTGAACGTGTTTCACGAAAAGCTTGCTTGTTTAGAAAAGATATCTTCATTATTTATGCAGCTAGGTGTGAACATGTCTCATCGAGTAGAATGTTGAATGCTGGACTTTGGCAGGTGATCGCTTGCACAACACATTAAACACGCTGCCGAAGAGAGTTGATTATTTGTGCATGCCGTCTGGTGCCAAGGTTCATTGGCGGACCATCTGGACTGGGTGAGGCGCACCCAAGTCACTAGTCTGGTCTGTAACCCTCGCTGGGTGAGGCGCACTCAAGTCACTAGTCTGGTCTGTAATGATGTAATCCCTGCCACTTGACAGCCGGGGAGAATGAACCAACTACATGAGCTTGGCTCCGTGAAGTAGAATGGCGTTTTTTAATGCAATATTCATCTTTTGCAATCAGAGCAGCATCCAGCTCACTCGAATAGGCGAGCCCATGATGAGGTAGGTAGTAGGTAGGTAAGTACATAAGTACATACAGTCCACCGCAGAAGTATAATGTGCGGTTTCAGTCGAGGTTATGCTTTGCTTCTGTATCTTAGGAACGATTTGCCAGACCAAAATGAAACTTGAAATGCAGTCGTTATCTTTGCAGTTGCAGCTTTATATTTTGCTGTCTACTCCTGGATCAATCCATATTTAAAAATGTCAGTCAAAGTCATCTGTTGGGATGAGTAAAACTGCACATTACTTTAGCTGTGGGCTGTTCATAATAGCAACTTTTAAAAAAAGTTATTCAAGGAAACTTTATGCGCGTTCTCCGCTGTCTTCAAGTCCACCGCTACAAATTTCCCAAGTACAACTAGGATAATGTGATATCGTAACATTGTACTGTGACCCAGACCCGTTCTGACCATTGTTTTTACTGCTTCTATTGCTGTAGCAAAGTGATGCAACCATATCTTCCATGTTGCACGCCTAGGGCTTTTAGCACGCACTGTTGCACATTCGGCCGTTTTAGGATGTTATTGTCCAGTATCTAGTAACCAGTATAACGCCTTTTGGGGCGACTAACGGAGCGAGCGAGAGGGTGGGCCTTGTACGTGCGAAATTGCGAGGGGGTACCTCCAACTGACTTGTGCACGGCACCCTACTAACTGGTCTCTAGCGATGTGCCAAATTTGGGCACAATCGGCCCAGCCGTTCTCGAGATCTGGAAGCGGCACCCTGCACGTGCGCACGTGCAAAATGGGTCCCAACTGACTTGTGCACGGCACCCTACTAACCGGTCCCTAACCGTGTACCAAATTTGAGCGCAATCGGTCCAGCCGTTCCCGAGATCTGGAAGCGACCCCTCCACGTGCGCACGTGCAGCAGCACCCCAACTCTGGCACATGTATATGCAGTGCCTAGTGGGTGCCTACCTACATGCCAACTTTCAGCGCAATCGGCCAAGTAGTTACCGAGATATTGCAACAATTACAAAACTGACACCTCTTCGTTTTGCACGTGGCACGTGCATAAGGGGTCACCCACATGCATCGGGAATAGTCCAATACTTGGTAGAAGGAATGAAGCTACCCTACAAAAATTACCGCGTGTAAATCGGTCAAGTGGTTGCTGAGATATAAGCCTCGCAAAAGCGTGACCACGGCCGGCCGCTCATACTCAGAAATTTCCGTTAATCTAAGGAAAGACTACGCTCGCTTCGCTCGCTCCGTAACCAACCTACGAGCAACAAGCCACGCTATTGCAATCAGTAGGTGGGTATATGGTCGCTAGAAAGAACATATTACACTCTTTGCACCCGGTACCAGGCATGCTTTTGACTATGTGTCGCAACTGTAGAGCTTCTTCAGCTAAGCTCAGGAGCTCATCCACAGCCCCTGGATGTTTTCCTCACCAACCTTGAAGGCGTCTGACCCAGTTTTTACTGACAAATACTTTCGCTGCCCCTAACACCTCCTGGGCGTCAGTGTTCTTGCCTATTAGCATAGGTCGCCCCGACACTGGCGGTCCGCATAACCGCGCGAGGTGAAAGTAACCATCATACAACTCCACGGCACCTTCCGTTGGGGTCTGAAAAGCTTTACCCAGGCGTGAACGGTTGCCCAAGTCTGAAAATTGGAGCCTGTTGCGGTAGCTTGCAAGGTTTCGTTTCAGCTGGTGGCCCAGGCTGTCAGCTTCTTTGAATGTTATTATTACGTACGAGTTACATAGCAAGCTACATATAAAACGATGACTATTGACTCTAATCGATGAGAATGTGTTTCTCAATATGAACGAACGGAGCTGTAGATGCGATTTTAAGGGAATGCCAATTACCGATGCCAGTGTTATGTACTATGCGCTATGCAGCATATGTTGAAAGGCATCAAATGAAAGAAACAGATGAAAATGGCTGGCCTTAACCCTATTAGTGGCAGGCTCCTGGCTACCCCCTATTAGTGGCAGGGGGGGGGGGGCTGTTTACGACCCCCCCTTGATATCTCGAGATCTAACGGGCCGATTTTCAAAATTCAAACGGCATTCGATTTCGCTCAACGTGATCTACATTTCTAAAAAATAAAAATTAAAAAATGTTAATAGGGGGGGGTAGAGGGGGGTAAAAACGGGCAAATTGCAGATACATTTTAGACTGTTTATCACGGCCAGGTTTCTGAACCAATCTTAACGCAACTTTTGCCGATCGATAGAGAATGAACCAGGAATTCACATGGATCCTAAAAATATGCATTTTCAAAAATCATAGGCGGATACAGATCATTGAGATTGGGGATGCACAAAAGTATAGTAAATAAGGTTTTTGTTGGTACTGTTTCTAAAAAGGGTGGTAATGGTCTTGTTATTTTACAATTTTCATATGAGAGAACGACTACAATTGTATTGGTCATGCATAGGCGGTGTCAGGGCACCTATGTTGGGAGGTAAAACATAACCCCCCTTTTTGGACGCCTGGATCCGCCTATTATAGCAAAAACGTGTCAAAAGAGGATGCACAATAACTGTATATGTTATCACATGATACCTTTCATTCACTGTTCGTAAAACTGGTGCAGCATCGTGATCTTCGCCCAAATGACTCGCTTCACGAAAAGGACCCCCCAATTCCCAGTGCTCTGGAGCCGCCCCTGGTAAAGTTATGAACTTGAAATTTTCAGGGAATGTGCCCAATTTAGTTTTAGGAAAAGTCAGAAAATTTCAGCATCGTAGCTTCAGCGGTTTCGGAGATATTCCCGAAAAACCTGAGGGGTGGATAAAAACAACCCCCCCCCCCCTGCCACTAATAGGGTTAAGGCTATTTAAAACCGCTTCACACTGCTCGTTTCATTTCTAGCTTTGGCTGAACGTTAATTTACATGCTAGACAAACAGTATTGCCCGAAGCAGATGCGTTACATTTTTATTACGGTATTAGACCGATCTGTCGACATTCTACAGAAGTATACTTGCAGCCTTGCTATGCATATGCATAGGTTTAGGTATAGGAACACAATTTAGGCCGGTGCCCTTACAACATAGAATGAAGCCATAATAATCGTACTTAAGCGAACTGACCTCTGTCGTATATACCTACTATATTTTGTCACCACAGCAAGCATTACGATATTTCTTATACCTACTCCTTTAGCACCGGCTAGTCTACGCTGCTTATGAGGTTGTGATTCTGAATATAGCAATGCACGTACAACATACATTTTTACTACCTAATTGATATCATATGTTTATTGGCCAGCCGTCACTGTACACGATTAGCACAAATAACACAGGTATTTATGTGTGCAATGTGCGTGGTAGGCAAACATGTGCATTGTGCATCCATCAGACGTAGCACGATGTGGGTATGAAAGTAAGGAAGACTGATGTCGATTTGATAGGTCACCAACTCCTTATAACTCCCACGCTGTCCTTCCATACGACCAGAGAGCGTGTGTGCCACGTAACTTATACGGAAATCACACCCGGGTATCTGATTTAGGAAGCTGAAAGTCCCATCCCATGCATAGACTGCAAATAGGTACTGTTTACCATCCGACGCATTCAATATAGGCAATGCGCTGTTTACTTGTAGGGCACATTGGTTTATTTTATGCCTATGGCAAAGTGCGTTTATACACCTATGCTTATGGTAAGCACTTGGTTCACGGAAAGGTAGTGTGTAATCCATATAGCAAGACCGGGTCTTCAGCGAGCGAAACGCTTTGGTTCACGGGAAGGTAGTATGTATGTAATCCATTAGCAAAACCGGCTCTCCAGCGGGAAAACGCTGCCGGTGAGCTCGTGACTCACCTCTCATCGCCGCCCTCATCATGTCGTTTCTCTGACCGCACCCAGGACCACTCAGTCCCCGCGGCGTCCTCCGGACGGCACCAGCACTCGATGGAGGCGACGGCACCAGCACTCGATCGACGCACCTCGCTGCTGCACGTGCGGCCGTGCAGTCACCACTGACGGCGGCGGCGGCGTCCCTTTCCACGGCGGCGGTTCACGGTCCACCCTCCGCGGCCCACTCTCACCCGGTACAGTCTCTGTCACAGCGCCGGTCACCGCTGACCGCCGCGCCGGTCAGCACACACAGACACAGAGGCGGCTCCCATCCGTGTAAAACCCGTATAATACGTAACCGGCCGACCCAGAGCCGGTACAGGTAGGAGAGGAGCGCGAGCCGACAGCCTATCGCGACAGGCTGTCGCGGCGCAATGAAACAGCCCGCCCAGCTGAGAGATTATCTGCAATCCGTCACCTATTACATCCGTGTCCTTACTGCAGCTGAGATGGCCGATTGTAGGTTTTGTCACATGTTACGCAGCCACTGACATTCTAACGATTCGAAGCAGGTTTTATCACAATGTGCAATAAGTAAGAATATTCACCAGTCTCATGTTACGAAACAACTGTTTGACGTCCGATAGGTAGGTCTGTTTCAGCCTTCTGCAAAACAAAAAGCTGTTGCCACATGAGAAACAGCAAAATAGGGCTGAGATATCAAAATGATGTAGGTAAATATTCCACCAATCATTCGTGATCAGAAACAAAAGGGCTTCTATTCATTGTTATGCTTCTTTTAACCCGCGCCCTGCTGGGGGGGGGGGGTTGAACACCCCCCCTGTGGTTTTTCGCGAATGTCTCAAAAACGGCGGCGCTCCGTGCCTCTGTATTTGGTACACCTTATCATACGTTAATTCTAGACATGTTGTGAAAATTTCAGACCAAAGTCTTTCAAGGTCAGGTCACCAGGACACTTGAAGTGACCTCACCTCATAAAAACTTTCAATGTCTGCCATAGCTACACCGAGTGACCGATTACTTTGAAACTTTCAGCCAGTGCTAAGAGCAATAACATATACAAAATGTATATCTCAGAATTTTGATATCGATGACCTAAGGTCAGGTCAATTTTGTGACCTCACCATTACCTATAAGTCAATGGGAAAAATTGAAATGCGCCTCTTTGGATGAAGGACATTATAAACACTCCCAAACACTGAATTACAAGTGATTTAGACACACTGAACATGAAAATGGTGTCCGTGACCCCCTTTTTATGCCCCTGAGGTCATCTCAGGTCACGAATGGTATCTAACAGTTTTTCGCAAATAACTTTTGATAGAGGCATGCTAGAGCGATGAAAACGCCTTAGATGTGTTCAGCTCGACGATACGGATCGACTGATATGCAACATGACCCTTTCAGGTCAGGTCATGACCTTGACCTGAGGTCAAATTTTTAAGTTGACCTTTCAAGGTCAAGTTATAGTTCATTCGATGCGTCTTGACGAGAGGAACACGATGCTGGTAAAAGTAAGCTCGTACAAGGCTTGGGTCAAAAGTTATTGCAGAAAAATCTGTTTCCGAAAAAAATCGGCTATTTTTGTAGTTTTTGCCCCCTGCAGGCAAAACTGTTGACGTTAAGTCAAATCTGAGAAAATTTTTCAGAAAAAGTTAAAAGGGCTCTTCAGTTAAAAGGGCTATCGAATGCGCTTTTCCGCAGCGCTATAGCTCTATTGGTTCCCGAGTTACGCGTTGGCTTCTTGGAAATTGTCGACATTCGACTTGGAAATCGGCGAAATTTTGCCTTCAATGACCTTTGAACTGACCAAAAAAGTGACTGAAGTGATTTCGTCATTATTTTTGACGGCTTTCGAACGCCGCCTTTCGCGTATCGCTACGTGGCCCAAGAGCCGAGTTAGAAGGGGGGTGTCCAACCCCCCCCCCCCAGCTGGGCGTGGAAATCCAGGACCCTCAGCCGGGCGCGGATTAACACTCATTCGCTCACACCCTATATTACTTACATGCTTTGTCTCTTTTTGCTCTTTTCTTAACAGATTTATAATTCAAAAGTTCTATTCGCTGGTCCTTGCTCTTCACCCGCCAACGCCCAAAAAGTTGCACGGTCATTGTAAAAGCAATGTGTTTTCAATGATCCATCTGGACGATGAAAGCTCTTAAAAGTGAAGACCTTATCTCCACGCAAGGCTCCGCCAGCGTCGTCTCGTTCCCAGCATGTAAGACGGCTGCGCAACAGACCCCAGGGCGCCACTATACTCGTGTCGTAATGCACTCACCGTGTGGTTTACTTGCATTCTGATCCAATAATGATAGCTCGTGGCGTTTTCGAACCTGCTGGTTAGTTTAAAGGACCAAGGAACGTTACAACCAACCTCTGCTTCAGGTGGAGGACGACAGGTCGACCTTCGGTGCCTGACAGGTACCCATTGCATTGTACGCCGATTACAGAGATAATTCTCGCCACGAGCAAAATGTTCTGGCCATTTATGCAGATTTTTTACTTTTGAGCACAAGTACCTACTTACTGCTTTCCCATGCATTTTACCTAGTAGGTAGAATTATAACTTTTTAAATAAATCTAAGGATCCTTAAATATAAAACTGCCGTCAATGTGTAATGTGTATGTATTCGGATTCGACAGCCTGGTTTAGTTCAGCTACTGACCTATAATTACACTCGGTCACTGTCGGCGCAGTTCGGCCTATCTCCATCTTTCCGCTGGGTGCACCCCCCCCCCCCCCGGTTAGGGGGGTGCCGGCGGCCGCGCCCGCTCTGACGGACGGCTGTTGTTCATCGGCGTCCGGCCGGGTGGGCCGTGTTTGGGTGCCGGTGACGGTGTGGGGCCGATGTGGGGCGCGATAAACACTCTGACCCAGTGTATCCAACAGAGACGTCTGGGTCCAACAGAGACGTCAACAGAGTGTCTGCCAGCAGAGACGGCAGCCGAACGACGCCCTCCTCACCAGGCCCTCGCCATGCCGCGAGCCACCCGGACCCGGACAAATCAAACGGCGCCCTGCAGGCACTGCTGCGGCCTTACGCCGGCTGTCGTTTTTTTTAAAGGAAATAGTTCACTTTCACGAAATTATTTTTTTTTGCAATGGATTTGTGATTTTTTATGTTCAAAATGATCAGCAAAGAAAATAAAACCTTTTTACAACAAAAGATTATTTTCTATATTTTTGATATAGGAAGAACTTTTCAGTTTCTGTAAGGCACACGCGATCCAGTATGAAAAGAGCATGGGTCCCGAAAATTCTTCAGCAACTAGAGAAATTATCGCGGCCACCGGCATTTGGGCGATCTGCTCGTGCTTTTGTTACTGGAGCGCACGGACGTATAAATAAACTGGACTGACGATCCCAATGGACCTCCTATGGAAGATAGTGAAGCCGACAAGGCGCCATTTTACGTTGCCAAAAAACCGTGCTGTGAAAGGTCATCGAGCCAATACAATTGGAATTGCGTCTAAATGGATGATCGGATCGAGATGCTGGCGGTACCATTCGACGGGTAATGCTTTGAGGCAGGTGATGATGCATGTCACAGGTCATTCGGTGTCACGTGGCGCGTGCCACGTGCCGACAAAGTCAGGAAGGGCAAAAACCTTTAAGCGACGCTCCAAATTAAACGGTGGGCGGCACAGGTGCCAAATTCACAGGTCACATGTCCCGGTGTTCGACCATTAACATATGGTATGCTCGGCAGCAGGGGTGCGGAATGCACGCGCCCGGGGCGAAAAACATGTTTTGAGGAGGCATCCTCCGATTCCGGAAAACCTTGACCTAGGCACACCAAATTTGGCTCACTGACACGACTGGACGAGCGCTTTACGGCGCTGTACAAATAGATGTGCTGGGGTACACGGTGCACGTGCTGTGCACGTTCAAACCTTTTGACGTTACACTCTGTGTCACATATATGACAGAGGGTCCGTATCAAAGCGTCCAAAACCGCAGCACCCAAAGTACGCAACATCCAAAACCGCAGCGTCCAAAGTACGCAACGTCCAAAATACGTCCAAAATCGGGTTTATAGGGGGCATTCACAAAGTCCAAAACCGAAATATCCAAAACCGCAACGTCCAAAAACGTATCATCCAAAAAACGCAACATCCAAAGACGCAACATCCAAAGTACGTAACCTCCAAAACCACAACGTCCAAGACCACGACATCCAAGGCACGCAACATCCAAAACCAACCTAACCTAACCTAACCTAACCTAACCTAACCTAACCTACTGATTTTTGCCTATCCCTAACCCAACCAAACCTAACCCTCGCCCCGTTGGGGGGGGGCCATTTTGGCCCCCCCCTGTGGTTTTTCCTGAATAGCAAGAAAACGGCGGCGCGCAGCGCCGCCAAATTTTCAGTACCTTTCCGGGCATCAATTTGACACCTTCACACCAAATTTCAAGTCTTAGGTCACCTTAGGTCAGGAGTTATTGAGGTCAAACTGAGGTCATGTTCGAGCAAAAATGAGCAAAAAACATGCAATCTTGAAACGCTCACCAAATCTACAGTTATCAAGCAATTTCAAAGTTCTTTATATGGTCTAATAGACAAAAAGCGGCGCTACAAAACGGCTATCTCGGATTTTCAAAATTTTGGGTTTTTGACCCAATTTTTTTTTTTAAATTGATTTTTTTAGAAAAACTAAAAAAAATCCAAAATTTTTCAGAATTTCGAAAAAACCGGAATATATGATAGTCCCTGCGCTCTTCTATATACATACCAAATTTCAGATCGATATCTCGTTTTTTGGCCAAGTTATAGCGAAAAAACTGTTCAAAAATGATGACGTCAAATTTTTGAACTCAATTTTTAGCGATTCTAGACCTCGTACGGCAAAACAAAGACCACCATTGAACTCCCCGTGACGAGCTGCATCGATTCGATACCAATTTTATGCAAAAATATCAACTTTGAAATTTGACCTTATTTGACCTGACCTTGACCTGACCTTGACCTGACCTTGACCAAAACGTGACCTAAGCTGGCCCCAAAGGCTGCCTGACCCACATAATCGCATTTGTCATGTAAAATGGACCATAAAACATGTATCACACGACACTTTCATATTGTGACCCCCCAGTGACCTGACCTCAGTGACCTGACCTGGTATCAGTGACCTCAACTAGCAAAATATGTGTTTGAAGAACATTTCCCCATCGATGATTTTCAATGAAATGCATTTTACTCGATTTTACAACGCATTTCTTGAAATGCCTGTAAACGGTGAAAATTGGACCTTTGACCTGACCTGTGACGTCATCGGTTTGACCTAGGTCAATAAAATTGGGTCACAAGGTAGTTCCCTGACAGGGCTATCCAACACCGTTTGCCGCTTGTCGCTACGTTGCGTGGTTCTCGAGATCTTAGGGGGGGGCCAAAATGGCCCCCCCCCAACGGGGCGCGTTGCTCGGCAGAGCCCAACGGGGCGCGGGCTAACCTAACCTAACCTACTGATTTTTGCCTACTGGGGATAAGGAAACCCAACCTAACCTAACCTAACCTAACCTAACCTAACCTAACCTAACCTAACCTAACCTAACCTACTGATTTATGCCTACCGGGGATAAGGAAACCTAACCTAACCTAACCTAGCCTAACCTAACCTAACGGTTTTGGATGTTGCGTACTTTGGATGTTGCGTACTTTGGATGTTGCGTACTTTGGATGATGCGTCCTTGGATGTTGCGTTTTTGGATGATACGTTTTGGATGTTGCGGTTTTGGATGTTTCGGTTTTGGACGTTGTGAATGCTCCCTATATACCCGATTTTGAACGTATTTTGGACGTTGCGTACTTTGGACGCTGCAGTTTTGGATGTTGCGTACTTTGGATGCTGCGGTTTTGGACGCTTTGATGGTCCCCCATGACAGAGCGGGTAGCGCTAGCAAGCTCAAAGTGCCAAATTTACACAGGCCATCCAGAATGCATTCCAGCATAGTTATTGAGCATATCTATCTCCTGGTGGACCCCAAAGGTGCGCTCTGCACGTGCAAAAAATTGTCCGCGCCGGGCGGTGGGGATGCTTGGACACCCCCTGTGGATTTATGTAAATATCTCGAAAACGGCGTTGTGCAGCGCCGCCGTTTTTGGCACACCTTTTTATACATCCTTTTCACACATGCTGCGTAACTTTCAGACTTAGGTCACTCAAGGTTAGGTCATCAGGTTACGTTAATTTGGGCTCCAAAACTTTTAGCTATCCAGCAGCGCAAATTTACGCTACCATCGCCCGGTAGCGCAGCATAGGCATCTTTGTTTCCACGTTGTTTTCGCCTGTAGTGATACTGTACCGCAATACCCATATCTTCATCTTTCACCCATAGATGGCAGTAGCAGAGCGCCTGCATCTATGCTGTGCCGCAGTGCTTTTACAATACGAACTGAGCATTGAGTAAGCGCGGTGTAATACGATTATGTGGTGGCCTCAGGCCTGGACGGTGACCGCGGCCAAGACATGGTTCTAACTTGACTGAGTAGCGGTAAATCAGCATCTGATATTAAGTTATTATTACGATACCATGTTTGGCCGGAATCGCGATTCGGCGTATGTCGGCGCGCACTAGCCGCGCGTTTGCTGTCTTTTCGTGGTTTCAAGTGTTCAAACATGTGATATAATGTTGTTCACATGCAATATGGTGGGTGTCAAGGTCACGTGAAAATTAGGTCAAGGTCACTGACCTTTAATGACCTGGGTTCACCTTTTCGAGTTTTACATATTCCAGGACAATTTTTGGAGCTGATTTCGAATTCAGCATTCAATTTAACATTTAAGAAGTTTATAGTTTTAGTGTATTCGTAACATGCTACGACGCCATCAGTGGTGGTTGACACATACTATGGATAAGCGGCAGGACACCTACTGGTTGACCTGACCTGACTTGACCCGACCTGGCCTAAATGCATGAAAACATCAGCTGTGATCAAAACAAACATGACATTCCTGATAAATGACCCGTAAAACTCGCAACAAACTCAATTTACGAAGTTGAACTAAACATATCAAAGGTGTTTTCAGCGCTCTTGCATGTCTCTACCAAAAGTTACTGTCAAAATGTTGTGGAGGGCTACCATGACCTGAAATAACCCCAGGACATAAGTAGAAGTCACAGGTGCAATTTCCCAATTAACCCTCGCCCTGGCAGGGGGGGTCGATGCGACCCCCCCCCTAAGGTTTTTCGAAGATAGCGTAAAAACAGCGGCGCGCAGCGCCGCCAAATTTGGCACAGCCTATGGGGCAACCTTTTTACATATGACCTGAAAATTTCAGGTCCAGGTGACCTTGGGTCAGGTCACCAGGTCAGAAAAACCGGTACAAGGTCATGGTCAAATTTCAATTTTCTTTTTGCACCTGTCCAACTCACAGTTTTCGACTGATTTCCTTCAAACTTTCAGGATGTGCTAAGGTCACCGAGTTGTATAACATATAGTCCGGCTTTTTTGAGGTCACTGACCTGAGGTCAGTTAGAGGTCATTACGTCGTAATGTTAAGCCTATGGGAAAATACTAAATTCGAAAAATACTGGAGATATCCGCTTCGTTCTATCACTTTTGTGCTTTGAAACCACAGTACTTAACAGCAGGTCACTTGGAGCTTCTTTGTTTGGTGCACTTATCCATGGGTCAGGTCAAATGAGGTCAACTGAGGTCAAATGACGTTTTTGCAAATAACTTGGCACATAATGACGCTAGAGCTTAAAAATGGTATCATTGTGTTCCTGGTGATCAGCCGAATCGAATGATATGCGATATGATGCAATTTAGTTAACTTGAACTTAATTTATTAATTTAAGTTTACTTAAAATTTAAGAAAAACTTTAAGTACACTTAAGCAAGCTAAAAAGTATACCATTCGACGCACCTTGACGTGCTGAGTTTACTGGTGCTTTTCTTTTTGCTCTATCTTAATCAGATCAAAAGTTATAAGCGGAAAGCTTTTGACCTGTTTTTAGCGAAATTTTTACATTTATACCCCCCAAAACCCCCCTAAATATTGACCTAGAGCAACCAAATTTTCACAGGGGCGAGAACTCCAGGGGGCCCACCTACCTACCAAATTTGGTGTTTCTAGGTGCCATAGGAGCCAATCGCGAGGGGGGTCGCATCGACCCTCCACCCCCCCCTGCCAGGCCGTGTTATGAAAAATGCCCTGCCAGGGCGAAGGATTTGTCACGTTTCCCTGCTACCCGTGTCCCGTTATTTGAGTGCATTGTTTAGTATGTTTCTGAGTTTCGTGCGACAGAAGCGCAGTTTAATTGTCTCCCATTGACTTACCTATAATAGAAAGGTCGCAAAATCAACAGAACCCTAGGTCAGTGACAGTGAAATTCCGAGGTAGAGGTACTTTACGTTTTATGGTGCTCTTAGTAATCGCTGCCAACGTTTTAGATAGATTGTTCAGTCTGTGTAGCTATGACGGGCACTATAACTTTTCCTAAGGTAAGGTCACTTGGACGTAACCTTAAGACCTAACCTTGAGTGACCTAAGTCTGAAAGTTACGCAGCATGTATGAAAAGGATGTATAAAAAGGTGTGCCAAAAACGGCGGCGCTTCACAACGCCGTTTTCGAGATATTTACATAAATCCACATGGGGTGTCCAAGCATCCCTACCGCCCGGCGCGGACAATTTTTTGCACGTGCAGAGCGCACCTTTGGGGTCCACCAGGAGATAGATATGCTCAATAACTATGCTGGAATGCATTCTGGATGGCCTGTGTAAATTTGGCACTTTGAGCTTGCTAGCGCTACCCGCTCTGTCATATATGTGACACAGAGTGCAACGTCAAAAGGTTTGCACGTGCACAGCACGTGCACCGTGTACCCCAGCACATCTATTTGTACAGCGCCTTAAAGCGCTCGTCCAGTCGTGTCAGTGTGCCAACTTTGGTGTGCCTAGGTCAAGGTTTTCCGGAATCGGAGGATGCCTCCTCAAAACATGTTTTTCGCCACTAGCGCGTGCATTCCGCACCCCCTGCTGCCGAACATACCATATGTTAATGGTCGAACACAGGGACATGTGACCTGTGAATTTGGCACCTGTGCCGCCCACCGTTTAATGTGGAGCGTCGCTTAAAGGTTTTTGCCCTTCCTGACTTTGTCGGCACGTGGCACGCGCCACGTGACACCGAATGACCTGTGACATGCATCACCTGCCTCAAAGCATTACCCGTCGAACGGTACCACCAGCATCTCGATCCGATCATCCGTTAAGACGCAATTCTAATTGTATTGGCTCGATGACCTTCCAGAGCACGGTTTTTTGGCAACGTAAAATGGCGCCTTGTCGGCTTCACCTGAATGGAGGTGGTTGCGGGTCCAGTTTATTTATACGTCCGTGCTGGAGCGCCTCACTGCCAGCGAATTTCTCTAGAGTTCTCGCAGATAATTTCTCTAGTTTCTGAAGAATTTTCGGGACCCATGCTCGTTTCATACTGGATGCGAATATATGCAAGGCACACATCCTCAACGCAAGACACATTTTTCGGGACGAGAAATAGAATATCTTTGCCTAGGGTGATCGTTGGGCTGTAAAAGCTCCTGATTTATGCTCGTCTCAGCCCAAGCTACGGAACTGCTATTCCAGTTCAAAACCCATGTTAAAATGTGAACTATTTCCTTTAACGCCAACGTCGCTGGCTAGCGCGTCCCGTGAGTGGCTGCAATTTGTAGGTATTGTTGTTGTTGCTTGAGACATTATTTTATTTTATATGGCTATTTTTGTTTTAATACCAATTACCATTATCGTATCGTTAAAACCATGCTTATTGATAACCATTCGACACTATGCGAAAGGGTTTTGTTCGCAACAATTTCAATTTCGAACGCATGAAATGCGCAGCTCGTATAGCTTGCCTCTAACCACCCCACTCAACTCAACCAGGAGCGTAGGGCCTTGCCAACAGGAGCGATCACCGGGGCAAGAGTCGCTGCTGATAGCTCGGCTCATAACTAAGCTCTAATTACCCCCACCGCCTGCGATTGGTGGTCGCTCCGCGCGACTGACCAATCAGAGGGCCGGTCCGGTGACGCCGGGTCACGTGACCCTCCCCCGCCCGGGGCGGGGTGCGCTGGCGGCGGCTGGAGCTGGGCCGGCCGGCTCGACCGGTGTCGCCGCTCGCCACCTGTCCGGTCCGACAGCCCGGCCTGGCCGCCGGCACAGCATTTGTGTTGGCACGGGCGGCCCTCTGTGCCCCTCTGTGACCGGCAGGCCGAGGAATGCGAGGAACCCCCCCGAGACACGTCCTCCAAGAGCGATTATAGTAGAGCCGAGACGCGCCAGAGACAAATGGGGGAGAGGTGGCGTGCTGTGGGGCCTTTGGGAAAATGTATAGGAAACTTCGTTGCTGCAAAGTGCAAACGATCCTCGAAAGAAAATCCGTTCAACTGCACGCAGTCGACAATGACATTACCCAGTTTTATTTTTGAGATGCCGCGTGTATTTATATTCAACGCTGTTGGTGATGCTGTTGCTGTGAAGTTACGGGGCGCCGAGATCCTGCCCGTCATCGCCGACATCGTGTCCGTCATCGCCGACATCGTGCCCGTCATCGCGGCCACAAAACTGTCACCGGCGCCGGCCGTCCATCGCTCGACTCTGCCCGGGTAGTAAAGCACCCGGAACGGGGCCTGTTTTTGTTCCGGCCGTCTCCCGGGCCGCGGTCCACCGATCACTCGCCGTCAGTCACTGGGGATCGCTGTGCGCCGGTCAGTTCAGTGTCGACCGGGCCACAAATAGCGCCCCGGGGCTGGGGAGCGAGCCGTCCACACACCTGTGTGGAGCCGCCCTCCCGGCTGGCACTGCTGCCAACGCGACTGGAACGGGCCAGCGCCCCAGCGCGCTGCGTCCAGGGCCGGCCCGGGGTCGGGGCGGGGCCGGGGTCAGGGGTCAGGAGAGGGGGCCCGGCGCGGCCACCGGCGGCGGATGACGTCCATTCGTCACCCTTGGCTCACAGCGAGTGTCGGCTGGCGGTCGGGTGTTACGGAGACGTCACGATGAATTTGTGAGGCGGAACGGCGAACAGCGGGGTGACAAACGACAGCGCCGACCAGGAACACGGTCATAGAACGTCACATAACAGCTTTTGGAGGTGTCACTAATTAAACAGTGGTAGGTAATGATTGACGAATCATATGCATACACTATTACTTAGGTACTTCTACTTAGGCTTAACCCTCGCATGTGTGCGGCGTTTGCCAGCTTCTAACGTGTAGGGGGGGGGGGGGTCGGTTGGACCTCCCTTGCCGTTTGGCCCCTGATCGAGCTAGAGCTTCGCGGAAAAAAAGGAGCGTGCTGCCCGTGACGAGAGGAAGCCGATGATACCCAATTTTAAGGCCCTAGGTCAATGGTTGACCTTCCAGGTCAGGTCAATGACCCAAAAGTCGGAAAATCGGGACCTGTTAGAAAGTCGTAAAGTGTGGCTGCTACGTGGGTTTTCGGGGTGCTAAGCACGAATATCGCGTTATTTTTTTTTTTTTTTATCACAAATGATGTCTTGAAGCATTTTGACCAGGTCGGGTCAGGTGAGGTCAGGTCAACCAGTAGGGGTCGTGACGGGTATTCGTAGTACGTGTCAACCGCCTCTGACAGCTACGTAACATGCTACGAAGGCACCAAAACTACTTCGTAAATGTTCAAATGGTTTTTAAATACGAATTCAGCTCCAAAAACTGCCTACTATGCATTTCAGACCCCCTGGAACAGTCCTTTTTGGCTCTTTCTCGTTACCTATACGCTTGATTTCAACCAAACTTTGACACAATGAGTTTCAAGGGCCTACCTAATTTTTACTAATATGGTCTTTTAACAAATTGTTAAAATGAAAGGCACTTGTCATTGACTTGTAATGGTAAAAATTGATCGGAAAAGTCTGCGCCGTGGTAGAGGCTAGCATGGCGTAGCAACGTCAGCTGTTGCGCCGCGGCTAAGCTCCGCCCACTGCGCCGCGACACCGAGACCGGTCATTCGCCTCTCGGGGTCAGGGCGGTGCAGAGATCTGGCGGACTGGAACAAGACGCACGCTAATTACGCAGGTGTCCTTGCGTGAATGTGGCGTATCTCGCGCGGAGAGAATGAGGATGAAGAATGCAATGCAATGCAGATCGGTGCATGTATAAAGCGATAAGCACTCCTTCCAACTACAGAGTAAGCTCCAGAATGTTATTGCCTACAAAATTAAAGGAATCTTACTTTCAATAATTTATAACGAGCTTCTCCGCTGTCCTGTTTTCCTACAGGCTATGGTGCATTTAAGGAGCAACGAAACAGAATCTACTGGATTGTCTTTAGATACGTATTTGCTATGGAATGTGTCATTCAACGGCCTTATTTAATTGAGGATATCCATACATGTACTTGCATTTCGTTTTTTTTAGAGTAAAATTGTGTTATTTTTTTGTGTGAAAATATTCAATTTTCCATAATAGTTCCACAATGCTTTGAGGATATCGTTGATAGATCTTAGGGCTGAAAAACATTAAAACAGAGAGAGATGTCTTTCGTCTACCGTTTTTGTCTCGGGTCTCCTGTCTCTGCTCTAGCGTTTATGCACATTGTTTGCTGTCCACTAGCCACCGTCTACCGTTAGTCTCATTCTCACTTTTTCTCATCTTCCTTTTTCTTTCTTCCTCCGTCCTTATTTGTCGTAGAACACCAAAAGTTCCTGACGTGCAAACAAGTGCTCTACTTCGCTGCTGCGCTGCGCGCGCGGCCCGCACGCCGCGCCGGCCGGCCAGACTGCGACTGCCGCCGACATGACCCGAGGCTGGACCGCAAGTGGGCGGAGCCAAGCCGCAGTGACGACCAATCAGAGGGAGACAGCGCCCAGTCTGTGCCAGCCTCTAAGCAGGGCTCTGACGACCTTAACATTATCAGTCAATGACAAGTGCCTTAATTTTTCCATTTTTGTTAATAGACCATATTGATAAAAATTAGGTAGGGCTCTCAAACTACCAATGCCAAAATTTGGTTAAGATCAAACGCATATACAACGAGAAATAGCCGAAAAGGACTGTTCCACAAGGTCTGAAATGCATAATAGAAACATGTTACATGTAAAACTCGAAAGAGAACCGAGGTCACCAAAGGTCAATGACCTGACCTAACCTTCAGGTGACCTTGACATCCACCCTAATGAATGAAAGCAACACCAAATCACATGTGTGAACGTTTGAAACCACGAAAAGCTTGCAAACGCGCGGCTAATGCGAGCCGACATACGCCGAATCGCGATTCCGGCCAAACATGGCCTCGGGAAATAGGTCACAGGTCAAAGGTCACTTGGGTCAGGGTCATGAAATTTTCAGAATAGGTGTACAATTAATCAACTCGAGGGTACTGAAAGTTTCGTCGCGATTAGACGCTTTTTGCGCAAATTATTCACGAAAAAACATGGGGGGTCCATCCGACCATCCGACCACATTTGACTTCGGATCACCGGTACGGGCTTACGGGTGTTTCCATGGGCAGCCTAAGCCCTTACAAGGTACTGATCCGGATCAGTGGTGCCCATGGAAACGGGGTTATAATGGCCTGGCAAAGTCAGATGATATAGGTACACTATGACCTCCTTTGACCAATTTTGTAGCCTGCGTGGCTTTTGGCCTTACATTGACTGATCTAAAATCAACACCCTAAGTGGATCTCTCACAAACCATAGTCCATACTCCATACCTATACCTACGTATCATTCGACGTGCTCGAGCATCAAGCATGTCAAACACGATGGATTTAAAATTTCTAGACTGCGATCATTCTTGCCAAGTTACTCACAAAAAAATGAGGCCTCTACCTTGGGTAGTTCGGTCTGACGTTAGAGGTCACTGGCTGACCTAAGACCTTAAAATTGGGTACTTCCAGTCGCTGCGTCTCGTAATGGCATGCTTGTTTTGCCGCGAAGGTTCAGGTCAATAAGGGCTGAAAAGGTAAGGGGGATTCCATCCGCCCCCAGCCCCTCGGCCGGAGCGGGTTATTGAAAACCGATAAGCCGGTGGGGGCGGTGGGGATAAAATAACCTCATTTATAGAAACACCATTTGCCGCATTTGCGTCAAAATTCTACCGACTTTTACGCAATTTTGAACAATTACTCGTTCTCATAAGATAAAATCACTTAGCCCTTTGCTTGATGTCACTTATCTTATGGCATTTTCGGCCATTCTTACAGCCGTTTTGTTTTCTTGAGCATTGAACGTGCTCCAGGCACCTGCTTCCTTCCGCGAACCGCCGGGCTCTGCCACTTGACCCTGGCACCTGGGGCGGACGGGGGGCCATTTGGGTCGAACACTCTCCAGTTTCAGCGCGCGGCGGCCCGCCGAGCAAGCGACTGGAATCGACGACTCGCCCGATGGCACAAGGTGCCGGAAATAGCCGGAGAGCGGGGCGGGCGGGGCGGGCAGCCGGGCACAGAGCTGCTGACCGGGCGCCGGGACCAGTCGCCGCCGGCTGCCCGTGTCGCCCGCAGGTCACTCCCCGGACCACCCGCCTCACTCCACACCTCGGAACACCATGTCGGAGGACGAGCAGTATGCGGTAAGGATGGGATGGAGGGGCAGGTCGGGAGGCGGGGGACGCCCCGTGATCACCCAGCTCCTCACCAGTGAGAGATGGACCGAGACGGGCGGCTGGGGTGGACAGGGGGATGGCAGAAGTGATACCCATAGGTGATGGACCAGGACCAGGTGACAGCTCGTAACTCCAGATATCGACACTTTTTTTAACCCCACATTTGCTCTCCGGTGAATTTCAGACAAGTTGGTTAGAGACCTTCAAAAAAGGTACAATCACTCGATTTTTCTCAAGTTTGTCTGTCTTGGCAGATAAAGCAATACCAGAACAGGCCTACGAACACACATATTTGATCAGGATCGGACGATTGGACACTTTTAAAAGGACATCTTTCGTGCCTCCCGGAAATTCACGGGAGAGCAGATGTGGGGTTTAAAAAAAAGGTGTCGATATATGGTAAGACCACATAGACCATCTACAGGTCGTAACTCCGGTAAGACCGCAAAGGCCTATCTGGTAAAATACTCAATGCGCATTCAAACGTAAAATTTATTATTTCAGTTGCGCAGGCTGAAGGCTCACTGAAAGGCAAAATGAATTTGAGGAATTTCAGCCAAATGTCAGCCGTATGTTGACGTTCCCAGTATATGATCAATCCGTCAACTTTAGGATGTGCATTTGTCAGTACCGGTACCATTAGGTAGGTATAAGAATGCCAGCAACTGCTCATAAAATGAATTGGAAAGGACGGCACTTCAAAATATTTCCTAAATTAACCTAACCAACAGTTATTATTTACAGTTCTGCGAAATTAACTACTTGCACACGGCCCGTGTCTCTTTGACTGTGACTTGATAACTATGCATAACATTAGTTAGATGATGAAAGGCTGTGAGAGCGACTGTCACTGTTTGAAGGACTGCTTAGGACTGAATGATTAAATTGCTGTGTGACGGACTGTGTGATTATTTATTACTGTGTGACTACCGACTGTGACTATATGTGACTATGAGCGCGTGACTGTGACTATGCCACTGACAGCATGTGACTGTGACTTTATGTGACAGCGGGATTGTGACTGTGACTGGATGTGACTGTGACCATGTGACGGTGACTCATACATTTGTGACTGTGTGAATGTCGGCTGTGACTGTGAATGTGAGCGTCTAACTGTGACTGTGTGACTGTTTACTGTGTGATTTTGACTGTCTGGCTGCTCCTGGTCACCCGCTAGGAGACTGGTCTAGAAAAGGAGCAGATTGTTGTCCTGTGTGAGTGTGACTGTGTGACTGTGACTGTGACTGTGACTGTGACTGTGACTGACTGCCCCCCCCCCCACCACCACCACCACCACATACACACAGGAGGAGACGGGTCTGGAGAAGGAGCAGATCGTCGTCCTGAGGAGGGCGTTCGACAGCTTCGACCGCGACAAGAAGGGCTACATCTCACCGGAGACGGTCAGCGACATCCTCCGCATGATGGGCATCAAGGTCTCCTCCACCTCCTTCAAACAGATCATCGAGGAGATCGACGAGGACGGTCAGTGACGGCACAGCGACAGTGGCCGTCACCGGCGACAGCGGACTGACCGGATAGCTAGCACTCCAAACACCAGACACATACTGTACAGAGAGCACGCCAGAGACCAGACACATACCGTACAGACAGCACTCCAAACACCAGACACATACTGTACAGAGAGCACGCCAGAGACCAGACACATACCGTACAGAGAGCACGCCAAACACCAGACACATACCGTACAGAGAGCACGCCAAACATCAGACACATACCGTGCAGAGAGCACGCCAAACACCAGACACGTACCGTACAGAGAGCACGACTAGTCTCACTGGCGTCCGCCTTGTAATAATGGGGCGGCACTCATACTGAGTTCACACGACTGTTTACCAGCAGCTATTTTTGGGGTGTAGTAGCTGGCTGAGCGGCCGTGTTTTATCAGTAAACACGTCTAACTGCACCTCATTCATTCGTTTCCGGCCCGGTGTTGACGGAGAAACATGACCTTAGGCACAGGTTTTTCACAGCTTTATCCGTCTATCAACACGCCGGAGCTAACTTATCAATCCATTTACCCATAGTATTACTGATGGACATTCTTAATCTCAAGAGAAGTAACACCGATACGGATGACGGACTACGTCTGAAGATGGTACCCGACCTCCTGTCCAGGCTGACCTGGTGTGACCGTGTCGGGTCGGTTTCAGGCTCGGGTCAGATCGAGTTCCCCGAGTTCCTGCAGCTCTCGGCTAAGTTCCTCATTGAGGAGGACGAGGAGGCCATGCTCAAGGAGCTCAAGGAGGCGTTCCGTCTGTACGACAAGGAAGGTGAGTTGTTTGTCCGCGCTGCGGCCGGTGGCCAAACGGGCCTGGGAAGTGGGAGGGACGGGGTGAGGAGCCCGCCCGTCGCACCGCGGGTGGGAATCAGTCAGTTCATTGACGATGGGAATCGAGTCTATGCAGCTTATTTTATATTTCGATGGTTTTAGAAGTAGGCAGTTATAGTAGTTATATTGTATTTAGGTACTAATGATATTAAACTAGCAACTGTCTTTGCAATGAACCTAATTTTCATGCCTTTGTTGAGATACATCCAACTTTTCTTCCACATTTATTAGGAGCAACTAGCAGATAGTCGATTTTCCTCGCACTCGGTCCGGCCATTTGCCGAGTCTGAGTAGTGAGCAGTGAACAGTGAGCAGTGAGCCGTGAGCAGTGAGCAGGCCGTTCACGTCTGCGCTGTCCCCTCGGCCGCCAGGAAACGGCTACATCACCACTCAGACGCTGAAGGAGATCCTGCACGAGCTCGACCCGCGCCTTACCGAGGAGGAGCTGCTCGGCATCATCGACGAGATCGACGAGGACGGCTCCGGCACCGTCGACTTCGACGGTGAGCCGCCGCGCGCCGGACTGAGGGGGAGCCGCGGCGCCCTACCGAGGGGCGTGTTGGGGCGGCGCATCGCAAAAAAAACAACAGTACATCCCCTTTTATTGACCGATAACGTAGTGATAAACAGCTGGTGCACCAAATGAGGATGACGCCCATATCTCACATTCGATGTAAAAGGTCGAAGTTTTTCTTTAATCAGAATTCCCGGTAGTATCTGATTTCACCGAACATTTACCAGATAAATTGTAATTATGAATGCATGCAGGCGCAGCTCGTCTTCCAGTCTGACCCTACACTGTCGCTAGCACTGACCTCCGATACTGACCTGTGACCTCGTGTTGACAGAGTTCATGGCCATGATGACTGGTTAGACGGCGTCGGCGGCGCCCAGCTACCAGTAACCACGCAACTCCAGCGGCCGCTCATCTCACCCCGCCGGATCATCCAGCACTCTCTCCATTCACTCCCCACTCTACCTCTGCTGGATCTCCACCGTGCCACCGACTCGTGCTGAACACGTGAACCCATCAGCAGTGCGAGTTGAGACACTGGGAACCATGCCGGCTCCCCCGGCTGCCTGTTAATGCGCGCCGACTCTGTCTGTTGTCTTTCCGTCTTTTCACTACGGCCGAGCGTCTTTCAGCTCCGTGGTTGCAGCAGTTTGTGTAGTTTTCGGTCGCGGCATTCGGCCGGCGAAGTCACTCCACGCGTCTCTCCTGTCGCTTATTGTGATCTCACCGCCTCCGGGCATCAATGAATGCCGCTTCCTGTGCCGTCTGCTCCGGTGGATGCCCGGATTCCTGTGCCGTCTGCTGCGAGGCAGGTCCGGGTATAGTTATTTATGATTTTCACATCCCAGAAATGAGGCATCCATAGCATGTGTAAAGCTGGCGACCAGGAGATCAATTATTGCTTTTCACCTCAACATCTAAGGTTTCCATACAAATACAGGATGCCGAAGCTGAGAATTTCTTTGGGTGTGAAGATATGGTGTTCTATGAATTGAAGCAAAGATGACGGCGTAATTAGACGCGTTTACATAGGGTTTGTTGCAAGCTCCGTCCGTGATGTTGCAAAAGATGCCAATGGTGCTTAACAATTTACAAAATGATCCCCTCTCAATATTTTAAGACCACTGCAACGAAATTATCGCCAAATTAACGAGCTAGAGCCTCGTCAAATATGCTATGTAAACCGGGTTATTATAACTACCAGAAGGCGACAGAATACACCAAATCATGTCTGATTCTTTACGTTTAGCGATGCATGTACCGCACTGCAACCTCAGAGTGTGGCGACTGTGGTAAAACGAACTTCTGGTAGGTAGACTGTACCACACTACACGCTCATAATGTGTGAACTGCACTGCACTATAATATCAGTGTGTAGTTTTATACGGTTCACTGGAAGGTAGACTGTACCGCAGTACAATATCAGTAGGTATGTGTGGCTTAACCCTCGCCCGCACATGCCATTTTCCCATCCTAGAACGCACATGGGGGGGGGGGGTGGTTGCCACCCCCCGCGCCATTTCGTTCCTGTTGGAGATAGAGCTTAGCGGTAAAGACCAAAAAGATTCTTTGGGAAGAGACGAATCCAATGATACCCAGTTTTACCTTCTCAGGTCAGTCATTGACCTTCCAGGTCAGGTCAAACTAAAAAATGTTGCTGTTTTGGGTCACCGTTGGATATCAAGTGCGCTGCTTAGCAAATACCGATGACAATGCTGTTTTCTGGTGCCAAGCCAGCTAGAACCTCTTTGTCACACTATCCGACCAGAATTTAGCTGCTGAGGTCATTTCAGGTCAAGTTAGGTCAAGGTCAATTATATGTGTTTGTAGGTATGTCTGTGTGTGTCTGTGTGTATACTGATGTGTGCACCGATTGTTTTTGGGTCTATATTACATGAACTCATGATCTGAGAAGCTTTTACCAAAAATGCAGTCAAAAAAATTCACAAAAAGTAAATTCAGCTTGCCTAAAACGCAATTATCGTAGATGACCTAGGTTGACCTTGACCCTGACCTTGACCCCTGTACATCGTCGAACAACATGTTCCATGATAGGTGGGAGGTAAGACTGGCAAAAAAGGCCGAAATCAGGGTGTCAAAAGCTCACAAGGCCCATGGCAAACGCAAGATGTTGAGAATTGGCCATTTGGGTCATGACATGACCTGAAAAATAAGGTCATATCTCCGAAACCAAAAATCACAGAAACTTGAAATTTTCAGTGGACATCAAGAAAGGATAGACGAGCAGCTATACGAAAAATCAGCCTTCTAGCTCTAAAAATGTTGAGTGCAGAGCAGAAAGACTACCTGGGGGGGTGGCAACCCCCCCATGTGCGGGCGAGGGTTAAGGTTCACTGGTAGGTAGACTGTGCCGCACTACAATATCAGTGTGTGGTTTTACACGGTTCACTGGTAGGTATACCTACTGTATAGTCGACTACAGAATGATGTTCCACTCCTCAGAAGCTATCAGTTGACCGGAGCGCTAAGTTGTGCCGTTTATCACGCAATTAAGCGTGTCGATTGTGAGCATTGGGACAAAACCATAATTTGTGAACTCAGCCCGTGTGATGCGGCACAGCCTACCACTCCAGGCAAATAATTGCCTGTGAAAAGTGGAACATCATTCTGTAGTCGACTATACATACCGCACTGCAATTTCAGTCCGGTTTTACACGGTTCACTGGTAGCAGGGGTGTAATTTTCTTAAAATGATTGTGGGTGCCCAGCTGTAGGGGCGCCAGGCCGCCTTGGGGCGCAATGGACATTCTGTATGTGGGAGCCTAAATTAACACCGAATTTGATAACATTGCTAGCCGAAGGGCGCTACAAGTGACATGTCTGACACGGTTAAAAGTGTAAAGTGACCGGAAAAGCGTAAAAAAATGTAGAGGGGCGCCATTCAGTTAACACCGTACAGTCAGTAGCGCTAAGTTGGTGGGGACGTAGGGCAGGGACGCCAGAAGGTTACGAGGACGCCGTGAGACCATGACGAGGGTGCCATTCTCCCAGAAGGGCGCCAGGTAATTAAAAATGCTATACTATATGCATGATCCAGGGGTGCTGAGAGGCCAGAAGGGCGCCGAACAGGACTGTTCGGACTGAACTTTCAGTAGTGCTAAGTTGTTGGGAATGGGGACATAGGGGCGCCAGACGGTACGAGGGCGCCGTGAGACCATTAAAAGGGGCGCCATTCTCCCAGAAGGGCGCCGAGTGATTGAAAACGCTATGTGGTCCAGGGGCGCTGAGAGGCCAGAGGGGCACCGAACAGTCGAGGGATGCACGGTGGACAGAGACATACGCGAGACGGTCAGGAGGGCGCCGTTAGGCCATGAGAATGGCTGTCAAAAGGGCGCCATTCTCCCAGAAGGGCGCCGAGTGATTAAAAACGCTACACTATCCAGGAACGCGAGGTCATAGGGACGCCGTTAGAGCATGCGGAGGGCGCCGTGCTCTCGAAAGGACGCTTGTAGCCTTGTAAGTTGTAAAAGACTTGTTCGTGCATTTTCATCATTGTGGGGGCATATTTCAGGATTGTGGGTGCATCTTCCCCCACGAAGAGATATAAATTACACCCCTGACTAGTAGGTAGACTGTACCGCACTACACTCTCATGGTGTGTGGTTTTACACGATCCACTGGTAGGTAGACTCAAGACTGCAGTCTGCACCGCACTACAATATCAGTTTGTAGTTTTGTACGGCTCACTGGTAGGTAGACTGTACCGCACTACAATATCAGTGTGTAATTTCATACGGTTCCCTGGTAGGATGACTGTACCGCAGTAGGTACACTCCCAGGGTGTGTGGTTTTATACGACCCACTGGTAGGTAGACTGTACCGCACTACAATGTCAGTGTGTAGTTTTGTACGGTTCACTGGAAGGTAGACTGTACCGCCAGGGGTGAATAATTGTGCCGAGTTGGGGTAGCACGAGCTTTCCCAATTCCACGCCGGCTTGGCTTTAGAGCCGCAACAGACGGCGGAGGTCAAGGTCACCGCTAGGGCGGCGGCGGATTTGCAGCGCCCGTGCTACCCCAACTCAGCACATTTGTCCACCCCTGTGTACCGCACTACAATATCAGTGTGTAATTTCATACGGTTCCCTGGTAGGAAGACTGTACCGCAGTACACTCCCAGGGCGTGTGGTTTTATACGACCCACTGGTAGGTAGACTGTACCGCACTACAATATCAGTGTGTAATTTTACACGGTTCACTGGTAGGTAGACTGTAGTCTGTACCCTACCACAGTACAGTATCAGTGTGTCATGTGAGTGGTTTTACACGGTTCACTGGTGGGTAGACTGTACCGCACTACACTCTCAGTGTGTGTTGTTTTACACGATCCACATAGGATAGACTGTACCGCACTGAATTCTCAGCGTGTGTGGTTTTACACTGTTCCCTTGTAGGAAGACCGTATACCTACTGCACTGCACTCTTATGTGTGGACTGTGGCAAACATATCCTTTGCCTTATGGAGAAGCCTGAAGTTGGTGCCGCACCACGTATTTACCTGCGAGAAACGGCGCATTCTTAACCCGCGCCCTGCTGGGGGGGGGGGGGGGTTGAATCGAGCGCCCCCCTCCCTGTGTTTTTTCGCGAATATCTCAAAAACGGCGGCGCGGAGCGCCACTGTTTTTGGTACACCTTATCATACATCAATTCTACACATGTGGTGAAAATTTCAGACCAAGGTCATTCAAGGTCAGGTCACCAGGTCACTTGAAGTGACCTCATCTCATAAAAAGTTTCAATGTCTGCCATAGCTACACCGAGTGACCGATCGCTTTGGAACTTTCAGCGATTGCTAAGAGCAATAACATGTACAAAAATTTCAGAATTTTGATATCGATGACCTAAGGTCAGGTCAATTTTGCGACCTCCCCATTATAATTGTCAATGGGAGAAAATTGAAATGCGCGTCTTTTGGACGAAAGACATTATAAACACTCCCAAACACTGAATTACAAGTCGTTTAGACACACTGAACATGAAAATAGTGTCCGTGACCCCTGTTTATGTCCCTGAGGTCATCTTATAGGTCACGAACGGTATCTAACAGTTTCTCTCAAATAACTTTTGATAGAGGCATGCTAGAGCAATGAAAACGCCTTAGATGTGTTCAGCTCGACGATACGGATCGACTGATATGCAACATAACCCTTTCCGGTCAGGACACCTTGACCTGAGGTCAAATTTTCAAGTTGACCTTTCAAGGTCAAGCTATGGTTCATTCGATGCGTCTTGACGAGAGGAACACGATGCCAGTAAAAGTAAGCTCGTACAAGGCTTGGATCAAAAGTTATTGCAGAAAACTGTTTCCGAAAAAATCGGCTATTTTTGCAGTTTTTGCCCCCTGCGGGCAAAACCGTTGACGTTAGGTCAGATCTGAGAGAATTACTCAGAAAGGGCGTTAATAGGGCTATCGAATGCGCTCTTCCGCGGCGCTGTAGCTCCACTGGTTCCCGAGTTATGCGTTGGCTTCTTGGAAATTGTCGACATTCAACCTGGAAATCAGCGAAATTTTGCCTTCAATGACCTCTGGTGACCTGACCTTTGACCTGACCAAAAGATTGACCGAAGTGATTTCGTCATTATTTTTGACGCTCTTTCGAACGCCGCCTTCTGCGTATCGCTACGTGGCCCAGGAGTCGAGTTAGAAGGGGGCGGGGGTGTTCAAACACCCCCCCCCCCCCAGCAGGGCGTGGAAATCCAGGACCCCCAGCCGGGCGCGGGTTAACATCCGTCTGTCCACATACTCGACTTTTTTACAATGCCAATTAGAACGTCAGAAAGCAAAGACATCAGGAGTTACCGAATCTACTTTATTTATCAGCCTTTGCCCAGTGAAACATTGCCCAAATGCTAGCCAAGTATTTGTTTATATGTAGGTAGGTGTAAGGTCTGTACCAATCGCATTTCCTAACACCTATAAACTCCTCCAAGAGCAAGGTAGAGGAGGCATTGGAGCAGGACCCTCCTTGGCTTTGTAGGGGCTAGAGGCTTATAGCTGCCACTGGAACAGGGAAGCAATATTGGAGGAGTTTAGAGGTGTTAGGAAGTGCCACTGGAACAGACCTATAGTCTTCTCCTCGATCTCCTCTGCAAAGCCTTTCAAAGTAGGTATGTACGTGCACATTTCCATTCTACGTTGAAGTCGTTGAACTATGGTGAAACTATGGTGACAGACGAGTGTGCCGAGTTTGGCCAAAGATCGGTTGGGAGGCATCTCTCTCTCTCTCTCTCTCTCTCTCTCTCTCTCTCTCTCTCTCTCTCTCTCTCTCTCTCTCTCTCTCTCTCGCTCTCTCGCTCTCTCGCTCTCTCGCTCTCTCGCTCTCTCGCTCTCTCGCTCTCTCGCTCTCTCGCTCTCTCTCTCTCTCTCTCTCTCTCTCTCTCTCTCTCTCTCTCTCTCTCTCTCTCTCTCTCTCTCTCTCTCTCTCTCTCTCTCTCTCTCTCTCTCTCTCTCTCCTCCCTCTTCGTTACCCCAATGCCAGCACGTTTCACTGTTGTTTCATGCTCCGTCGCTGAAAAGCTGTGATTGTACAGGGTCTGCTGTGTATTTGGACCGCGACCATCGACTCGGCATTCAGCGCGGACAATAGTCACCCCAAACCCAGCGGCCGGCCGGCCGGCGGACAGAGCCACTCAGTACCAGCTGCTCCAGCCGCCGGTAACTCCCCACCGACCAGTGAGAGGGACACCAGCGGCACCCTCCGCCCCACCGCAGCAGGTCGGGGCACAGACACCCTCCGCCCCACCGCAGCGGGGCGCGGACACCCTCCGCCCCACCGCAGCGGGGCGCGGACATCCTCCGCCCCACCGCAGAGACACCCTCCGCCCCACCGCAGCGGGGCGGAGACATCCTCCACCCCAGCGGGGCGGGGCGCAGACACCCTCTGCCCCACCGCAGCGAGGCGCGGATACCCTCCGCCCCGCTGCGGGCTTCGTCACATCACTGATCCTTCGCATACATGATTGGATTTTCCGCCCCCTCCCCCTCCCACTTCGTAGGGGTATACACAACGTAGCCTCGGAAGAAAATGGCAAACCACTTACAGCGTAAGAAAATTTGAGCCTCTGATCTGCTAATCACTTTTAGCATAGGAAGAATCAGTCCGCAGATCCCCAGCACACACTTATTTACGACCACTAAAATCACGACACTGGCGAAACACATCTAGTTGCATTCCTTGGGATTCCATTGAGATTACCTAACTGCACCGATAATCGCCGCAGGCGTGAATCAGCCACCAATACTGTAGGGTCGTCCACAATGCTAAGAATATACGTCAAATCGCCGTTCAGCGCAGGCAAAAGGGTAAACTGAGCGGGGTGACAGCAACACCCGACCGGAAGACCAACTCCGCGTCCTAAGATACAAACGGCAACGAACCGAGCCGCAGTTGACACAAAGAGCTAAGTAGCAGCCGCGGAGTAAACCTGCACAGTCTGAACACAACGTTATCACTCCACATGGGAACAGTTCTACAACATTGGCACAACCACGATTGGGAGTTGCAATATGTAACCAGCGCTACACCTCATTTTGTGCCTCCCCCGCGCGCCTGGCCGCACCGCTTCAGCAGAGGAGGTCCGAGTTACGACCGGGGCGGCCGAGTTACCACCGGGGCGCCCGAGTTACGACCGGGGTGCCCGAGTTACGACCGGGGCACCTGGTTTCCCACAGGGGCGCGCAGAAGGCAGCAACACACTCAGAGCAGCCAGCCGCCGGGCCCTCGTCCCTCCTCCGCGTACTCTGTGCACACAGCGCTGGCGCGTCTAAAGCGCGGGGCACACCGATACATTTAACTCAGCACAGGTAGGTACAACGTACAGGTAGGATAGAATTATACCTACGTAACAGGTCTTGGCTGTAAATGCATACAGTTGATAAGTACTCAGCGTTGTGAAGATCATAATAAGTTAAGTAGTACGTATTAGCGGAATTATTCCTGCAACTAAAGTACGCAATGATCCCTCCTCTGGCTGTTATTGTTTATCACAAAACTAGCGTGATTAGGCATAAACAGTGTGCAACATGTAGGTATTTGGTAGGAGAATTATGCAAGATCTTGAGCGACCACTCGCTAGTCTTGGATATCGCAGCCTCGAGCAGAGCATTATTGTGAAGAAAGAATTACTGCAACAGGAACTGGCGCTCCCTCACCAAAGCTGCAGTCATGTCAAAATATGAAATAAGAAAGCTAAAGCGATCAAAAGGCAGTGTTGCTGTCAGCAGAATGCACCACCAAGCCATGCTCAAATACCTACTGCTGTAATTCGAAAAAGAGAAATTCAGACAGAAACTGTATAAGAAGCTGATGGATATGATAGAGATAAAACAACTGAACTGTTACCGCTAATATCAATGAAGGTAAAATCACCGGTGTCTCGAAGAACGAGGCGTCTCAGGTAAAACTGATGATAACAATATAATCAAAGTTTCACTAGCTTCACCACACAGCCTGAACTATCCCTTGGGCCGAACTAAGTTGATTTGCCGCGAAATTCCGTCCGATCATGTCCTAACGCTACTCGGCCAGAACAGAGAACGGGCTTAGGGCCGCGACCGGCAGCCCTAAACGGGCACCCATGACGAGCCTGGCCTATCTACAGGGCGGTTATATACGTCCAACGGGAGCGGCCGATCGCCGTCAACATGTCGATAAAGTTTCATTCATGCCCCGAATCGTGTGAGAACCACGTCTATGTAGTCCCGACCCTAATCACATCTAGCGCACAATATCAATCACGAAATATCCTAACGATATATCTACTGATCCACAGTAGTAAAGCTCACTGTTGCTGCAGTGTTCCCTGCGTGCCACCTACCGGTGCGGAGCCCGTCGGGCCGCCCAGTGCCACCTGTCGGCGGCGGCCGGAACTGCAGCCTCGGCGCCGGCCGCCAGTCGCCGCCTACGTCATGGTCTCGTAGCCCTGGCTGCCGACAGAGACGAACGAGGCCACGTTGCGCAGCACCGTCGACGGCGCCGACGGACGCTTCCGCACGCGCACCACGACGAACGCGACGAGCGCGGCGAGCGCCGCCAGGCCGGCGATCACGCCGAAAAAGACGGCCAGGAACTGGGAGGGCCGGCCGGAGCCGCCGGCCACCGGCGCGCTGCCCGGACCGCCGGCCGGCCCGTGCACCAGCATCTCGCCAGAGATGATGGAGTTCATGGTGGTCACCGAGTTGAGGCAGGTGGCCATGGCGTCGGTGCGCAGATGGCCGATGGCGCACAGCTGGGAGCGCTTGCAGGGCAGGTCGCAGGTCTCTCCGACCGGCGCCCCGGCCGTGTTGAGCCGGTAGTAGGTGTCGAACAGGGCCGGCTCGGCCACCAGGCGGCGGTAGAGCGCGGCCATCGACTGCACGCCCAGGTCGGACAGCGAGTAGGTGTCGGCGGCGGCGTACAGACGGCTCCAGGCGGCCGCGCCGGCCGCGTTCGAGGCCGTCAGGTTGAGGATGTACTGCGAGTAGTCAGTCAGCACGGTTGGCGTGTACGAGTAGAGGCGCACGCCCGGGTTGGTGCCGGCGGCCGGCACCCACGGCGTCACGGACGGCGCCAGGAACATGGCCGCCTGCAGCTGCAGCTCGCCTGGAGCAGCGGCGGGGGCGTCAGGCGGTCAGAGGGACACGGACCGCAGGGGGGGGGGGGGACGGGCGGTCAGGGGACGGACGGAGGACGGCGAGAGACAGAAAGGGTTCAATGTTTGCATTCAGCAAATATAGGTATCCATAATGTTCCTACACGACATTAGCAAAATGGAACGAACCACAACAGCCGGAAGACCACAAGATGTCGTGAACCCTCCCCACTATCCGCTCTAACTCACCGTCAGGCTCCCGCTGTCCGAGCACCCGGGTCCCAGAAGTTGTCAGCGTGCTCCTCACCCCCGTTCCCTGTCCTCCCACACCACCCGGTGTCTCCTGCCCCAGCACGCGGAAGCTGTCGGTGTGCCCCCCTGTCCCCCATTACCACCCCCCCCACACCGTCAGGGTCGTGCTGTCGGTGTCCCCCCCCCCCCCTATCCCTTCCTCACCGTCTGGCGCCTCCTGCCCGAGCACGCGGAAGCTGTCGGTGTGCTCGTGGCCGTACACCTGCGCCAGGATCACGTCCGAGTACTGGCCGATCAGCGCCAGCAGCGCCTCGTTGTAGTTGTCGAACATGAACGTGTCGTCCGTCTGGCGCTCGAAGAAGCCGGGCGCGATGTGAGCGCCGATTATCACCTGACGGGATATAGATGAGGTGGGACGGGAGAGCGGAGATAGATGAGAAGCGAGGTCGGATGTGATACGGGTGAGAAAAGAACACGACAAAACCCCCTGATTTCTAAATATACTAAGATTCAGCTGTTATCTAGTCATATTCTAATCTGCATTCCTCAACGCTCGAATCACGTGAGTTTCTGCTTGAATCTAAGAGGTGAGAAAAAAGGAAGATGTGTGACCGCACGTCTGACTACATCTAAAATAACTGTATTGATATAGTGTTGGCCTGGTAGCCAAACACTCAGTCTTTCTGTGGCCGGGACGTGGCGTTCGTTACCTGTCAGTCTCCATGACACCCCTCTCGAAGGGATACAGGGATGCAGCGATGAGGATCAGACGGGGCACGGACGGCGCCGGCCCACCGGAGAGCCAGCCAGGACGGCCGGGGCTGGATCGGACAGTTCAGGAGCCGCCAGCGGACGGAGCGGCCGCACAGCGGTGCAGGAGGAGGACCGGTGTCACGGGAACAAACTGGAACACAGGCGCAGGACTGGTGTTACGGGGCAGAATGGAACAGTTGACAGGACGGGTGTTAAGCCTGAAACAGACTCTTTCCGCAGTCAGGAAATCGCATGCGAGAGCCTATTCAAATACATGGAAGCACGCTCGCATCAAACGCACGCACTTCCCGGATGCGATTGATGCGGGAAGAATTATAACGTACAGGGTGACACAAAAAAAAAACGGTCATCACCAAAATTCGAATAACTTCGGAAGTTTTATACAAATCATCACCAAACTTCGGCCACTTTAGGTCACACCTATGTAGCAGACATCCACCAAGTTTCAAGTCTTCACTACGAATACTTTTAGTACAGTGTGTGTTTTACGGACGCTCCACAATGTGCTCCAGGTGAGCGCCCCGGCGCTGCAGGGCGTAGGCACACCTGCATCCGGCGGGCAAAGTTGTCGATAACCCGATAAGAATAACGTTTCAGGGGTAGCACACCCCCTGAGCACTGTCTCCAGAGGCCATTGCACTCTGTAAAGTGCACAGCCATCGGGTTATCGACAACTTTGCCCGCCGGATGCAAGTGTGCCTACGCCCTGCAGCGCCGTGGCGCTCACCTGGAGCACATTGTGGAGCGTCAGTAAAACACACACTGTACTAAAAGTATTCGTAGTGAAGACTTGAAACTTGGTGGATGTATGCTACATAGGTGTGACCTTAAGTGGCCGAAGTTTGGTGATGATCTGAAAAAAAACTTCCGAAGTTATTCGAAATTTGGTGATGACCGTTTTTTTGTGTCACCCTGTATTTGAATAAGCTCTCGCATGCGATTTCCTGAACGCGCAAAGAGTCTGTTTCAGCCTTTAGGGTATTCAACTGGAACAGAGGAAGCAGTGAGGAACAGGCTGCTGATGTAAGGGAACAGGCTGGAACAGTGAACATGATCAGAAACAGACTGCTGTTAGGGGCTAGAACAGCAACAGAGAAACAGGAAGAGGAACACACTGGTGAGGTAAAAAGTTAGGACGGCGGAAATGTTAGAACGGAAACTACGCAGTAGGCAAATACACAGCAAAGCTTGGTGATGTGTTGAAATTTGGTTTTTAGGGACGTACGAACTGCATAGGCCGGGATAACTTTAGACCACCGTTCCATGAAACACGTCACCCAGCAATGTCGGAACCCGGACACCATGAGCCGCCACGCGGCTGACCTTGTACCCCTCGGTGCTGGCGTTCTTGAGCTGGTCTCGGAGCCAGGAGAACTGCTGGCCCGGGTCGGCCTCCTTCGGGTCGATCGCCTCGTTCGGACGGTAGTAAATGTTCGTGTTCAGCGAGATGATCTGGAACAGGGCCCGACTCGAGATCAGGGGCGGGAGGGGGGGGGGACATCGCGACACGAGGTAAGGGGCGGGAGGCGAAAATGGGTGACTGTCGAGGGATAGCACTACCGTAGCACTGATACATAACCGTATAAGCACCAGCGAGCCAACTGTGGCCAAAAACTTGGAGCTGGCGAGTACAAGTGTCGCCTTAGGTCATAACGGCTCCATCCGTTAGGTGACAGTGCGCACCAAATAGTAGAGTGAATGCTCCTTGGCTCGGGGTCTGGACGGACCATTGAAAGACGTCCCCAGGGAGCTCGCCTTCGACGCCCCGTCTACAGCCAGCCCTGGTTATTGGTACTCCCATCCCACCCCTTCCCCCTCCTCCGGGGTCCCTCAGAGCTGAATGCCGCCCCGTAGCTCTCAGTTTCAGGCCGACACAGCCCGCCCCGCTCCCCCCCCCCCTCCTCACAGTCAGCTGGTCTCTGCAGAAAACCGCCGTGGTTCGCCTTTCCTCCCCGTGTTTCTCAGAGCTGAATACCGCCGCCCGCTCCCCCTCCTCACGGTCAGCTGGTCGGTGAGCCGGCGCGCAAAGTAGCCGGCCGTGGCGAAGGTCCTCTGCTCGTCCTCGGACAGCAGGCGCGACCAGCCGCCCTCGGTCAGGTAGCGCGTGTAGAACGACTTGTTACCGCCCGGGTAAAAGTCCTGAGGGACACGAGCAGGGGTGAGACGGGTCACAGGTCACAGAAAGTCGCGGTGGAGCTATCAAACACAGACTAAAAACAACGAAACGCAATGCCAAAGACAAGATGCCAGGTGCCGCACCTTGCTGTATAGCAAAACGATTGCTTTACTATAACAAACATGCTAATTCTGGTCGCGGATGAATGCTCAGATGTCTCACCGCCGGGAAGCTGTCGTGGTTTCCCAGGCAGGGCACGATCGGCGTGTCAGGGAACGCCTCCTCCATAACACGCGTGATGTTGTCGATGGCCGAGAAGATCTGTTTGAACTCGGGCCCCTCCTCCCAGTGCGGCGCGTTATCCCTGAGGGCGGGGGGGGGGGGGGGGTCAGTCGGGCGTCACCGCTCTGCACAGTTACCGTCACGGCGCGGGCTGCACCGTCACGGCGTCACATGAGCCGGCGTCACGGCGTCCATGGTCGTTACTGCGTCATACACGGAATCGGCGTTACACCGTCACACGTCGAAAACAGACGGCAGACGTCGGGCTGGCTCAGCCGGTATGTGCCAGAGATTGGTCCCACTAAGAGATACCCCGTCAGGTAACCACATTACCACACCTGCCCAGATACCGGCCCACCACACACAGCGATCTGACAAACTGCCGCCGTGGCTCCCACACTTCAGACAGTCTCTACCCTCACGTTCCAGAGCCTCCACACGTAGCCCGGATACCCTCCCATTACCCACCCGGTCCAGAGACCCGCGCTTCTCCCGTGCCGCTCACCCGGTCCAGATGACGAAGTCTGCCGCCAGCCTCACCCAGACACCCACGGCGCCACGCCTCTCCCGTCCTCTCGCGGAGACCTGCGCGCCCTGTCCCGTG
Organism: Amphibalanus amphitrite; assembly: GCF_019059575.1. NCBI lineage: Eukaryota > Metazoa > Arthropoda > Thecostraca > Balanomorpha > Balanidae > Amphibalanus > Amphibalanus amphitrite. The sequence continues at coordinate 78,893 of NW_024882997.1, read as the reverse complement.
CCGCTCACCCGGTCTAGATGACAAAGTCGGGCCGCCAGCCTCACCCAGCCACCCGCAGCTCACCCCTCCAGAGGTACTGTTCCCTACGGTCCCTACCCTCAGCCGCTCACCCGGTCCAGATGACGAAGTCGGGCTGCGGCTGCACCTGGGCCATGTGCCGGACGGCCTCCTTGACGAGCACCCAGGGCGCGTCGCAGCTGTAGTTGCCAAACAGGCCGTTGTCGGCGGTGGGGTCGCCGGCGGCGCCGTGGCACCACGAGGACACGTCGCCGGTCCGGTTGTACGTCCAGTCCCAGTGAATGTCCGTGATCTGCCAGAACTGGCCGGCTGGCCGGCAGCGGGCGACAGTCAGCCGGGGCAGAGCCGCCGGGGACAGTCAGCCGGGGACAGCCGCCGGAGACAGTCAGCCGGGGACAGAAAAGCAGACATCCCCGACACCCATACACTGGTCAAGGTATCGCGGGACGAGGAATTACTTGGACTGTTTTAGCAAAGCGTTTTTGTGAAGATAGGGTATAAAATCAAATCAGATGTGACTCAAAAAACAAAACCCTGGTCGGCAGAGTCAAGGACGCTTGCAGCCGAATAGTCAACGTCCAACTAAAAGATAGAGCTTAACGACTTTGCTGATGCAATATAATTATAGAACTCATAGAAGTAATTATCACTTAAATGAAGTCAGAAAAGGTGAAATGCAGACAATACAGTGAAATCAGCACAAAATAGATATACAGAAATCGTACACGATTTCCCGATGCGGAGCAATTCACAAATAAGGTTTTAGGTTAATCATCCAAGGACAACCGAGGTCACTTGAACTAGGAGTGTCAGTCGACTTGATAGACGTTACCGCTATCAGAAACTCGTCAAGAACAATGCATGAGAGGCGGGCTTTCCAACACGGACCCGATAGCAGCTCAGCCACCGACGAGTGCCGTGGTACTTCAATAAAAAATAGGTCTCGGTAAATGCAAATTCGTAAGGAAGCGACATGTAAATATAAACGAGATATTCGCATATCTAAAGTGAAGGTAATTATGCTCTCAGGTCAGTGGGTTGTGCATAATGAGGCTAGGCTCCATATCCTGTGGAACATATGCCTATCGGTAGCATCACGCTGCTCCCAGCGGCTAGTAAGCGCAAAAAATCGTGCAGTTCACCCGTGAACTGATCTAGGATGAATAGATCTAAACGTGACGAGTTGGGCTGAGACCAAATCCCTTTTCCTGAGCTCATGTCACGCACATTAACCCAGATCTCCCAAAAAGTTAAAAACAACAAGATGCCCATTGAATCCACAGCAGTCAGGCATATTGAACGCAATGACACAATACGGGTCTAACCTACGTCAGTCCCAAAACCTGGCGGGGTTTGAAGCAGAAAAAAAATAACACTTTAATTCCTATCAATTAACTTCGTCATTCTATCCAATCATTTATCTAATACCAATACATTAGTGTGTGGCCCAGCACGAGGCCCATATTTCCCCACAGTGCCCATATTTACCTGTGGTTGTTATCTGAAGCGGCGGCTTGGTTTCAGCGGTCTGCAGCACCATCACCAGCACCAGCGCCACCAGCACCAGCGGAGGGGTCACCAGCCGCGGACGGCGGCCCATCTCGGAGAGCTGGAACGGGACCGGCGCACAGTCAGACCTTCGCGGGACCTCCCCTTCGTCCGTGAGTGCACAGCGGCCGCCCAGTCAGTCCTCCGTCTGTGAGTGCTCAGCGGCCGCCCAGTCAGACCTCCGTCTGTGAGTGCTCAGCGGCCGCGACACTGCCTGTCTCCCGGCCTGACTGTCCCCGCGGTGTGTGTGAGAGTTGGCGACTGTGGTCACCGGCGGCCGACGCGCGGTGGCAAGGTCACGCGCTCGCCGGGGGGGGGGACGGCGGGGGGGGGGGGTCTGACCCCGCCCCGGGCGGCCGGCGCCAGCCGATAGGTCGCCGCAGATCGGACCACAGCTGCCGACACCGAACGGAGACCGGGACATTGACCACAGCATGCCACGGCCGGCGTGAGACCCGCGCCGGTGGCGTGCCGACCAGAGTCCGGCTTCTATTTATCTCGTATCCGCCTTTTTCGGCGGGATCCGTGTGCTCGTTAGAGCCCCAGCCCTGTGACGGGGACGGCAGAGATAGGACAGCCCAGGGGCGTAGGCAGGGGGGGGGGCCACTGGGCCATGGCCCCCCCCCCCCCTTGGGCGCCGAAGGCGCCCTTTGCGATTGGAGGGCGCCGAAGGCGCCCTCCAATCGCAAATGCAATTGTGATATAATCGAATCGAAAAACAATCGCGACTGGAGGGCGCCCTCCAATCGCGAATGTGTTTACAGGGAAAATACGGATGGAGGGCGCCCTCGGAGGACGCCCATTCCAAATACGCCCTCCAAATACGGTTGGAGGGCTCCCTCGGGCGCCCTCCAACCACATTTGTAGGCTGTAGCTCTCTAAGCGTACCGGTGGTCGCCTATGTAAGCCGCTGTCCTGTAAATAAGCGCCCTCTCACCCGAAGGCGCCCTCCTGTAGGTCGCCACCCTGCTACACATTGCCGCCCTTCTGCTGATCGGCGTCCTCATAATTATTGGCGCTCTTCTACCTATTGCGCCCTCATGTGAAATTTTGAAGGCCGCCTTTCTCCCTTTTGGCACCCTCTTGTTCAGTGCCGCCCTCCTACCTATTGGTTCCCTAGTCCTTCCTGTTGAATGCTGATCGGGGCCCTTCTCCTATTGGCGCCCTCGTGTTGATCGCCGCCCTCCTAACCACTGGCACCCTCCTGTTGATCACCGCCCTCCTATCTACTGGCACCTTCCTGTTGACCAGCGCCCTCCGCACAGACGCCGTCCTGTTCGTGTCATCCTCTTGAGCAAAGGCGCCCTCCTCACCATTGCCACCCCCATTTTAATCGTCACCCTTCCGCTCATTGGCGACTTGCAGTTGATGACCGCCCTCCCACCTATTGGCGACCTCTTGTTGATCGCCACCCTCCTATTGGTGCTCTCCTGTTCCTCGCCACCCTCTTACCTGGTGGCGCCCTCCTGTTGATTGTTGATCGGGGCCCTCCTACCTATTGGTGCCCTCCTGTTGATCGCTGCCCTTCTATCCATTGGCGCCCTCCTGCTGCTCGCCAACTTCCTACCTATCGGTGCCCTACTGTCGAAACTCGGGATGTTGATCGGGGCTCTTCTACCTATTAGCGCCCTCCTGTGGATCGCAGCCCTTCTACCTATTGGCAACATCCGTTGATCGCTGCCCTCCTATCATTTATTTACTCCTTTGGCATGTTCTTCAACTTAGTCGTTCTATTGCACATAGTTGATGTCTTGCCTGTGAAAACTGCCACAAATGAACGTGCATTCAGCACAATGAATGAAGTACCTATACCTACCAAAACTATCTACGCTCTACGATGCATAAAACACGTCTTTGGTCTTAACGGATTGATCCTACTTTACGTGCATCATGGCATCTATATGTATTACGATTAAGTATTGTCAACAGGTTCGGCCGCAACAGCAGGCATCTGAAGTTTCGGTGATTGAAACTGGTTATGTGGGTACACTGTATGCACCTGTGAGAAGGCTATGAAGGCTGGTCTGAGGTAATTTGGATGATGTTTACGCATCTCGCGCTCCGGTATCAATCCGATACGGTGATCTGGTGCGTAGATATGCCACCGCCAATAAACTTTTATACATCGACACCCATGAGCCAAGCTTTCTATACAGTTTGTGTGGCAGCGGCCCGACCAAACCTTAGGTATTTTTTATACCTTCAAATTTGGTAAAAGAGCGAGAGGAGCTTTGAACACTGATCGTATAAAAGGCGTGCCTAAAAAGCGGAGGAAAAGGTTGTTTTCAAAAATTTCGCGCGCCTTCGGCGCAGCATTTCAAGACCACTTGACCTTTTGTGACCTGGAGTATAAAGAATACACACGATGCAAAATCAATGCAGCACGACCTATACGAGGTTACGCAAAAAAAAAAACTGGTGGCATGGTAAAAAACGCCTCCCAACCCCCCCCCCCCCCCGTTGAGTGATTTTTTATCTCGCGACCGTATGGCGCCCTCCTTGGGTGAGGTGGCGCCCTCCAAACCCTTGGCCCCCCCCCCTTCGCGATTTTCTAAATACGCCGCTGGGACAGCCGCCCGACCGCTGCAGGATCAGTCGCTCCGGCCCTATGACGGGCACAGTGGAGAGGGGAATGACACCCTGACACGACCGCTGCAGGGCCAGTCGCTTCGGCCCAGTGACGGACACGGTAGAGATAGGAAGGACAGCCGCTCCACCGCTGCAGGACCAGTCAGGGCTTTGACACATTGGAGGTGTCAACTGTCAATTACAGATAGGGAAAGAGGACCAATATTTGGTGTGAAGCCCTTTGCAGCCGCACTGCAGAGTGCCATTTCCGAGCAGATCTCGGTGACGCGCGCCCGTTGAGCCGGTGTAGGGTTACTGCGGTTCCGCGGGGGTTTCACGTGGATCCGCCTCCTACCCCGCCCGAGACGCCGCGGCCGCGGTACAGCCGGGTGCAGGCTGACCGATAGGGACTCTTCATCCACAGGGTACCTCAGCACTGACAGCAGCCGCCTGGTACTGAGCTCAACTGTGCGGCATAGCCCACCCGCATCCGCGCCGTATGACACTGGCCCGGGTCGCCGGATAGAGCAATCTGTGGGCCGGCCGTGAAGTCACCGCAGCGCACAGTGGCCCTTTTTCAGAATTAGCACGCATTAATTCCCACAATACCTGAAAGTGGTGCAAGACATCACCACGTGATCAAGGACGTATTCCCTGCCAATGCAAAGAGAAGAAAAGAAACGAACTGCCCAAGGAGATTCGGCCCAACAGCGACAGGCCGCTCGGGCCAAGATTTGGCGCACGTTCGCACGGCTCGCCCGCCGGCCAGGCCGCTCCGAACGCAAGTGTGGCGAGCCCGCCAGCCGACCGCGCTGCACTGACCGCCAGGACGCCCCAGGGCGTCACGTGACCGCATCTACAGCTGTTGCCAGCCACCGTTAGTATAATTTCAATTAGCACATCTTATGGCAAAAGTCAAGCCACATTTAGGCGCACACCAGGTGACACCAGCTTCGAGCCAGGTCAATGAGCTTAGTCGTATCGAACAGGAGCCACAGCCGCTCGCGGACTGAACTGGCTCACATTATCCACCGTAGAAGCAAAATGGCGCAAAATGGCGCGATGCCCTTTGGTGGACATGGTCCGAAGAGATCGGCGATTCGAACGATGTATAATACGACATGTTCCAGAGTGTGCTGCTTAACATAAAGCTTCATATGTATGCCGCCATCTCCAGTTAATAATTGTCCTGTTATTGTGTCCACAATATTCGGCAAAAGTGGTCTATTGAAGTTTATACAATGAAAATTGTGGTTTCTAGGGCTTCTACGTAAACTCAGCTTCACAGCCATGCCACTAATTTTTAACATTTTCTCACCGAAAGCGTTACAAATTGATGTTCATCTCACCCTACTCTTTAGGGTCCGCCGGTGGTGTCCGCGCGCCTCTCGACAAACTTCGATTTTGCGGTCAGTTTTACCAAAGACAATTAGTTTTTAGGAGGTAAAAATGGCACCATCGGATAGTTTGGAATGTTTTGCACACGATTAGACTGCTTTTTACTCAAAAGAAGATAAAAAATATTTTGAATTTATGCGTGCTAATTCTGAAAAAGGGCCACTGTGCAGCGGTAAAAGCGACCAGCCTACTATGCTTTTCAGACCCCATGAAACCCTAATTTTCGGCGATAATTTATTTACTATTTGTCCAATTTGCTTCAAATTTTCACAATGCACATTTCAGCTCAAGCGCCAATTTTCGCCAATATGGTCTCTTAACAAAATATCAAATTTTAGGGTACTTGTCGTTGCCTCGTAATGTTAAAATCGGCTCCGTAAATCCGTCAGTGGTGTAGAGGCTATCCGTGCGTAGGTGTGACGTCACAAACACGTGACCATTAAGCTCCGCCCTCCCGGCGGACGGGGTAGTGACCTTGGCCGGTCAGTCGGCTGCGTGGAGCGGGCGGGGCAGTAGCTGTCGCACCGGGGCGGCTCGCATGGACCGTAGCTGCCGTGCAGTTGTCGTTGCAGCCGTAATTTCATCGAATGAGCTAAATAGCGCGCATAAGTAACGTTACTTAGTATCTGCCTACGTCAATACTAAGTAACGCACCAGCTGAAGCCCTCGACTAATTGTATCTATCACAAATGTACGTACAGTGTACACCTTGTTCAGTCACAAAAAATATATATGTATTTCCACACAAGATTCGGGGCTTGTGAAAAAACGCGCATAAAAGACGCTGTTGATTTCAAATGATTGCGTAAGATTATGTATCGCGTCAGACTACGTCAAAATTGCAAAACAGAATCACCATTAACATGATGCAATTTATGTGTTTGAAATATGAAATTTGATTAGGAATGATGCCGGCGTGATCGATTTAGGTATATCATCCCGGTGCAACTAAGCATTGAACACCTTCAGGACTAATCCATTTGATCATCAAATTAGGTTGAGGAGGTCGCCAGACTAACTTTGCCCCCAGAGCTTGTGTGTTGAAATGCAAACATGAAAAGTAAAAGCCTAGAGATAGTTTACTCACCATTGAGGACATACCTACTGTTACTTAAGTTTTACAAAAAAGATACGAGTTTATTGATGATCGTTCTCGTGTAGTGCCCAACGTCCGCCTGCCACATTGCTATTTCTTTTTGTGCACGTCTTAACAATATAACACACACATGACACCGCGATAAAGGCCATTTCTACCATACGACACATTACGCTTCTGCCCCACCCGGCGCCCCGCCCCGCACCGCTTCACGAATCACGAATACGGTCGTTTCGCTGGAGCGATGCCCCAGGCAATCGGCCGTGTCCGAGACTCTTCATCCTACTTTGTTGCTTTCTGCGCCTTCCTCAGAAACATTTATTGGCACTGCCAAATATATCAATATTTTTGGGTTAAGCACAGGCTTACACATGATCTTATAGGTAGGTAATCGGGTAGTGACCTGACCCAACCTGACGATGAGATAGGTGCAACTCCGGCTTAAATAAATGTTTAGAGTCCAAGAGTCTATCAATCTTTCCTTCTACGGCCGGTTCCGTTCCAATAGATCCTACCTTGATTCTGATCATTCTGAATATTCTGAGCTGGTTCTACGTTTAAATACAAAAATAAGGTGAGGAGGGTACCAAATGCCCTCAAACGGATAATTTTTTGGCTTTCGTCCCGAAACAACTTTGCCAGCTTCACTTGTCTCCAGTATGTGGTCCCGCTGCGACCTCTCCGCGGTGCTGACACCGACTGAAGCGGCATAGACCCATCGCGGTCACGGCCAGTGGGCGGAGTTTAGTTGGGCCCGGCGCAACGTGATTGGCCAGCGCTCCTATCCAATCCGGTGCGGTAGCGAGCGAGCCTCTATCCGGGTGCAAAAACTGATTAACATTACGAGCCAACGACAAGTGCTCTAAATTTTGATATTTTGTTAAGAGACCATATTGACAAAAATTGGCGCTTGAGCTGAAATATCGTCTGCCAAAATTTCAAGCTAATTGGACAAAAATTGAAGAAATTATCGCCGAAAAGCAGGGTCTCATGGGGTCTGAAATGCATAGTAGATGTCATAAAACTTGATGGTAATTTATATCACGGTGTATTCTACGCCCAAGGGAGCTGCACCCTCTTGTGGTGAGTAGTTCAATGAAGTTTGGAAAATGGAGGGGTATTGTGCGCTGGTGGTATGTTTTGTCTGTTTTTAGCCGTATTAAACTACACCCATTTCTGAAATCATAGACAAAGAGTCCAGGAACAGACGTGTACATAAACAGGTGACGTCGTCGGTCGAATTTTCATAAGTAAATAGCAGTTTGCATACGTTCGTAAATTGTACGCGAACATGGTACGGAGGCAGATTAAGCCCCCTCCGGCTGTTTTACCCCTAGAGCCTAGAGCTAGAGCCTGATGAAACAAACGAAAGCGTGCGTCGTTACAAGATATAGCGACCGTACTTTTTTAAAGTTCCCAGGTCAACCGGTGACCTCTGGGCTCAGGTCAAGTGCCCCCCAATGTGAGGGTTTGGTATTTGGTGAATAACTTCGCCAAAAATGGTTGCAGAACCACGATTTCAGCACCATTGTGTTCAACTTCACCATTGTCAGACAATACACTGCCATTGTATGGTTTTGGCTAACCATCTACTTTGATGGTTTCACCCCCTGTGGGCCAAACTGTTGACCTGAGGTCAAATCTGAGGACATGTCAGTGAAAGTGCTATCAAATGTGCTTTTCTGTGACTCTCTAGCTCTTTTGGTTCACGAAGTTAAGGCATGCCAGTTTAAGAGAAAAAAAAATGTTGTCAAAATAGGGAATCTTTTCGCGATAATTTATGTTTGGTGACCTTCAGTGACGTTAGCAATAAACTGATCGAAAAATGACTTTAATGCTTCTGAAAGGTCGAATAGTAAACTTTCTTCTGCTTTTCCAGAGTATTTCCACCTTTCTTGTTTTCAAGATAGTTGGGTGTAGCCAAATACGACACGCCCCCCCCCCCCCCCCCCCCACTCCCCTACCATCGCGAGGTTAGCTGAGACCTCCACCAGGCAAGCCTGCAAAGTATGGCGATTTCCACGAGATCTCGTCAGTGCGGACTCCGCCGGTGCACGATGTAGTGCAGATTGACTGAGGTCTGGTGCTGAGGTTGCGTGGAATGGTGCTGGTCCTTGGTGGTATTTAGGTACCGTACGCTGGGCCAGTGTGCTGGTGCAGCGGTGAAATCCCACACTGGAAAACATGCATACACTGAGCCGGACACCCGTGAGACCCTCTTGCGCCGAAATTCGGCGCAAACGATTTTGCGCTGAGATTTTTGCAGGATTTGCGCCGAAAATTGGGTGCCTATTTGTGCCAAAATTAAGCCACAAAATCAACCAGACCAGACAGAGCGTACCAGGGCCTTGGACGCTCTCCCATGTTCCAGCGTCCGAATAATTTTTTTTTATTTAAACTCTATACCTCCATAGGCGCGGGAGCCGGGGGGGCAGTGGGGGCAGCTTGCCCCCCCAACTCTGGGGCCGTGGGGGCGGTGCCCCCACAGCTTTGAGACGGAATACCAAACTTTTTTGTAAATGTTTTCTTTTTTTGTTGAAAAAGCCGAGGGGTGAAAAATAAGTGGCCTAAAACCGGTGAGAAAACTAGATTTGGGGGTACCCTAGGTTAATCTCTATTATGGTGTGCCCCCCCAGTCGGAAAGAAGTTCCCGCGCCCCTGTATACCTCAGTACGATTAGCGCACTGTAGCGTCGTGCCGTGAAACAAGGCCGGAGCCGGAAGTTCCGGGGCCACAAAAATCGGCGGAGTGGTGTGTTCGAGGCTGGCGGGGGCCAGCGAGGGCCCGTCAGCGGAGCAGCACGTGCCCCGGCACATCAGCTTCTTCTCGGCACACGGCGCCGCGCGACACTTGTTTCGCCAGGTCGTCAGCGCTCTCATTCCCTCGACACCGCAGTGGGCAAGAACCCACTGCAGTATTCGAGGCTCGGCGATGTTTAACAAGGTCTCCCATACCAATACCTATTTCCACGCCGAGAATGGAGGCCTCACCTGACTCTGAGCACCCGTTCCTCCGCTGGGTAGACTCAGGGCGGCTCAGTTCGAGCACGCGACGACCGGCCACCGGGGCGGGGACCTCTCGTCCCGAGACCTCTCCAGAGCCGCCAGCACGGCGAATCTGCTGCTAGTCGCTAGATTGACCAATATGCCCCGAGATTGACCAGCGTGCGGACTTAATTCGGTGACCATCTTTCGCCAAAAAATTATGAGGCCGCCCTGTGCCGAAAAATTCAGCTGCTGCCATGCACTGAATTTGGCGCACGCAAAGTTAACCCGGGCGGTGTTCGGTTGCAGTTTTTTATCAGCAGGCTGCGAGCATGCGGTTATTTCTTGGCCTGGGCCCTCATCGGTCAAATTCACGTGGTCTCTTCATTTGACCAATGAGAGGTCAAGAAGCGCCAGCAAGAACTTCCTTATATGAGAAAAATTGACAGCACGCTGACATAAAAACAGCGACAGAACAAGAGCTCAGGACGTGCAATGAAATTTTTGGCGCAATCCCGCCACTACACCATAATCGGCATAACATGGACTCTATAAGAATACCAATTCACTGACACCAATATCTAGGTACTTCATCCGAAATATAAGTACCCACAGTTGAATTCTGTAGTCTGTACTATCAATCAACTTGAACCCTCGAGAGATTCAAGAAAAAGATAATGTTCTGGCTTACCTATACTCCCAGGGTAGAAATATTACTTTTCCCACAGTGTATATAACTACTTTTTCTTTCAGACCAAGATGAAGACTTTTCCAATCAGTATCCTGATCCCCACCTGCTGTGGTTGGTGTTGTTGTTGCCGACTAGCGCGCTCCTCAACGAATGTTGTTGTTTTCCTTGGTTGTTTTGGTTGTTTCAGTGGTTGTTTTCTAGAATCCCCGCGCCGCAATTGTATTTGGAACAAGCTGAAACGAAAAACGACTTTAGTAAAATGATTTGTTAATAATTACGTCCATAAGAACAAAACAAACTGCATGTAAACTGTTGAGCCTTTTTTATATACCAAATAAATGTAGCTATATATTGCCTGGCATCACTTAAATGAACTAATTATCAGCTGAACACAGCCTTGATAAATAGAAATAAAACTGAGTTGAACCTTTTTTTACCAATCTTTCAACCCTATTTTCGGAAACTAATGACGTCATCAAATAGATGAGTAATCTCTTTATTCTAGTTGCCTTCTCAAAAGCTGCTTAGCTCCAAGCCTAGCTCAGCTGGCTCAGCTTAGAGATCGCTCCAAGGCCCCAAGGCCGTATCAAGGCCCTAAACACGGTATATTTGCGGTCAGCGATGCCATTCCTTGGGATTTGTCCCAAGATCTTGGGATTTGAACATTAACATTGGGATCTTGTGATTTGCACTGCATATCTTGGGATCTGGCAGCATAGGCGTCGCCAGAGATTTTCGGTTGGGGGGGCAAAATCAACTTTTGTGTTAAAACTTGCCTTTCCCCAGTCTTTACTCACTCGTTTTACATATCAATCGACGCGCAATGGTGCGAGGAATCCGATGGTGACAAAGGTTTCCTTCTAGCTATGACATGTAATTTTTTACAGAAAAATTCGAAATTTTGAAATTTCATGACAAAAACGACTGGTAGAATTATAGTATATGCCTAGTGGCTGCGATTGCCGACGCAATGCAGAGGGCCCCTGTGCAGACGCTCGACGCTCATGATCATTACCCAGAAAAAGGTGAAAAACGCTCCATTTAATCGGATCACTCTCCTAAAACCTCCATTCACGCATGCATGCAGAGGTTTTAAGTGAAATGCATAGAACTTATCCCAGCCGCCGATAGTAGATGGGATGATCGTAGCCGAGATCGTAATTGGGCATTCGGCGGAGAGTGAATGTCGGAAGTGTGAATCGGAAGTAAATCATCTTTGCTCCAGTGAGAGGAAGTGTTTTGTTCATTCGAGTGTGAACAAAAGTTCCTCGTTTTTCGTGTGAAGGGAAGCGCAGCAAACGCGAACAAAAACTGTTTAACGGAACCAAAAGTTACGCACGGCATAGCGGCAAGGGATCCCTTAGAGATAGGTTTGGGACTTCCATGCCATTTCTGGCCACTCAGGGTCAGTGCTGACTCCCAGAAGCATGCTTAGGATCCCAGAGATCGGCGTGGGCCACCTCAAATATTTACGTGTACGTGGTGCTTTAGGGCTTTCCAAGCCCAAGGTGGGGCCCTCAGAAGCCAGTGTGGGCGCGGGCGCTAAGAGACTAGGGCTAGGGTGAGCCTGGAGCCCTCGGATAACAGTGTGAACCTTCGGGGTCTGTGTCGAATCCCTAAGGACCCTACGTAGGCGGGCATAATAAACATGTGTTGCGGACCTCAGAGGGACACGTGAGCTGTGACCCCTCAGATGCCGGCTTGGGGTTAGGAAAGTCTGTCGCCTCAAAAGTTTGGCTGAACTATCAGAGGCCAGTTAAGGTTCTAAGAAATGTTCGAAGGCTCAAAGATCCCTGTATGGACTCTCAGAGAACATGGACACCAGTGGGACTTTCATAGGCCGGTTTGGGCCCTCTGAAAGCTTCTTTAGGGCTCAGTGGAGCTCCTTAGGAGCCTTTGTTTAAAGCAAGCTCATGAGCCCTGCGACACTTGTACGGTACTTGAGCCTGTCGCAGACATTTGACGAAAGTTGAGAAAGGCCCCGAAGATTTCGTTTCACGCTTTGAACGAAAATTGTGTCAGCACTCCAAAACTTATGAAAATCAGCTGTAAAATGTAATAAAGAACGAACTAGGAACATGGAATGAATCACAGCATTGACATTTCCGAGTCTGGACTCGGAGTCTTGAAGATTTTGCCGACTGCGAGTCAGACTCTGGTTTAAACTGGACGCTCCAACCGAGTCTGACCTCACAGACATTCTCAGAAAGGTACCCCCATTTTTTCTCGACTCCAAAATCTCATCGGATCTGTATCGATCTCAGGGGGTGCCCGGTCCGAGGTTGGGGGGGCAAGCTGCCCCGCTTGCCCCCCCCCCCCCCCGTGGCGACGCTAATGTCTGGCAGAAGCTGATTTCACTTTGCCTTCTCATGCTGTCGAATGCTTTTTCCTTGGTCGATAATAGATTTAGGATGGATTTGCACTACGGACGGTTAATCAAACATATTGAAGTAACGGACGAAGCTTGCGATGTTTCTAGCCGGCATTATCTTCCCGAAATCGCAGGATTATTTTTGTACCATTACTTGTTATGGGTATAGTAGCAGCTTTCAGTCGCTGTTCGCAACTGGCGCTCATTTGTTTAATTTCCAACTACCGATCAACGGGGATGGGTGGTTTGGCGGCATGATGGACGACGGTGAAAACAGGGCGCCTGGGGCGATTTGATCAAGGTTCGTGAAATTTACACGTGACGTTTAGCATGTAGATTGTAGAAGGCACACGAAGGGGGAGAAGCTACAAATGTCACGTGACTAATATGCCCTCCGGCGCCCTGTTTCACCGGCGTCCATGATGTTGGGTGGCTATGAAAAGCTTTTACAAACATTATGCCTAAAAAAAACATTTCAGAAAGCGGCTCCCGCACAAAGCGTTTCATTTTACGGTTTTGCTCTATGGAGGCTTATCCAGGGTTACTTTTAAAGGGGGGAAGAGGGGAATTTCCCCCCTTCGAAAATTCCGCTCCCCCTTTCAAATCGTGTCTGAACGGCTAGGGAGGGAAGGGGGAATTTCCCCCTTTCAAATTTATTTTGGAGCCCATTTTCAATCAATTCGCTATTCAGATTCTATAGTCATCGTTAATCAGATTCTCGTCATCAATCAACGTTGCTGGCGTTAAGATAATTATTAATTTTCAATTTTCGGTTCCATCCAACCATTTTACGTTCAGTGCAGCAGGAACTCCAGATTTGACCCGATACCGATCGGATAGTCGGTGGGACGGTGGGACCGTCTCTTGTCTTGTCTCTTCCGCCTTTTCGCAATCACTGACATATCGGTACAGGCGTCGGCGTAGAAACCGGCGGGGGACGGGATTACCTCTCCGAACCAAGGGTGGATACAGGGGGAGGGGGGCAATGGGCCATGGCCCCTCCTTTGACGCAAAAAGAAGGTGACCCCCTTTTGGACCCCCTTTTATATTCTGTGTTCTTTCTCAGAAACGACCCATTTATTCACGATTATTTTCACTTTTTCATCGACGCCAAGGCCAGACATCTAAAATTTTTGTCCCAATATGACAATGGCCGTGTTTAACCATCCTCCAAACCGGAATCATTGAAGGAAAAACAACGTTATTTTTGTCCCATAGGCATCAAAGATTTGAGTAATAAATGATTTTTCTCTTTATGCAGCATTCACGTTCATCTGCTTTGCATGCAGAGCAGGGCGCAAAAAAATGTACCTCATCACAGCCGGCTTTCCCAATGGAACTTTCACTGCTCACTAATACTAATAGTAATAATTCAAGTTTTGTGCTTCATTAGTTTTTGTTCGGATATCACTGCCCACCTTGTAGTTGTAGAGGTTGCAGTTTTGTAGCGCCGTCGTTTCTCTACATACACGACCACACAAAGAACTTTGGAATTGCTCGTTAACTGTAGCTTTTGTGAGCGTTTAAGAATTTCATGTTTTTTTTTTGCTCATTTTTGCTCGAACAGTTTGACATCAATTACTCCTGACCTAAGGTGACCTAAGACTTGAAATTTTGTGCGAAGGTTTCAAATTGATGCCCGGTAAGGTACTAAAAATTTGGCGGCGCTGCGCGCCGCCGTTTTTCACTTTTCAAGAAAACCCACATGGGGGCCAAAATGACCTCCAATCAGGGCGCGGATTAACCTCTCTCTTTAGAAAGGCGTTACTTAATGTTTGGCCGGGGTATACTTACTAGTTATTGATACCACTGATAGGTTGATACTACTGATTGGCATTTGCAAGGGCGCAGTCAAGTTGGGACCTCCCCCGCCCCTTACAGCCAAGGTAGGTGCGTATATTTTTTAGCAAAATTATTTTTTGGCAACCTTCCAAAATAAAGTGGCTGAAACCCGAGGAAAGAATAGGATTTGGGGGGTAGGTAAGGTTCTGCGGGCTCCATCCTAACGAAAAACCTAATGGTATTGCCGCCCACCCCCCTTTCAGATGCCCCTGGATCCGCCTTTGCCCCGAACTTTATTCCCCCTCTCAACTTTTCCTGTAAAAGTAACCCTGGGCTTATCCGTTGACCGCGAACCAAAATAAGGGCAATTTGTCTTTGACCTCGGAAAAGTGTCTGGTCACCTGACCTCTGGGCTCTGCTGGACCAAAAATAATCAAAGCGTAACATTGCGACCTTCACAACACTGCTGACGTCTTGTAACTGTATAGTCCAGGGGACGAGTTAGGTCCTCGTTTAGACCCCCTCGCCATCGCCGGCTTGAAAATTCATGGGCCCCAGCGGGCACTGGCTTACGCGCAGATTCACAGCATAGGCTTTTCGATTTCAGGATTCACATAAGCTTTTAAGAGCTTGTTTTGGAGCCCATATTTCAAAACTCAGTGGTGGAAAACACTTCAAATCAGCCTGACCTCACCTGACCCTAGCTTCTCCAAATGTGTCACGAGACAAATTTTGAAATAAATCCAAAATGCCACAGACTTCGTTTCCAAGAAGTTCTAATAGATTCGGACTGTGTTTTAAGTCCTTGACCCACCATTGACGGTCGACGAATGACCTGACCATAATATCAGATACCACCGGCTTCATGTTGTCTAGGCCAGCATCTTCATTTTTCGTGAAGCTCTTATACTCGGTCAGGAACCGAGAGTCCGATCGACCCCTCCCCCTCCCCTCCCCCCGGCCTCTAGGTACATTAGCTGCTGTAAATACGCCAATAAGGACAAGGGTGGACCCGAAGAAGAGAAAGTTGAATACTAAACACACTAATATGTCCAAAATAAGCTATGGATTTACTTGGGGTACTCCTAAGGATATTCGATGGGATGTCTTGGGATTTGAGACGAGAATCTTGGGAAATTCTGGTCGAGATCTTGGGATGGAGCAAAAATGTGGATGGCATCACTGTTTGCGGTATATAGAGAACTGTCCTAAATACATACAAGGCTTGCGAGTCTTAGGGCCAAGGCTCTTAGCTCATACACTGTGATTCCTATATACGGCCTTGCTGTGATTGACAGATCGGACCAAACATGGGAGAGCGTACAAAGCCCCAAAACACTGTCTGGTTGATAAGTCTTGATCAGTAGATGTGCACATGTGCTTTATATGAAAAGGGCTTAATTTTCGCACAAATAGAGACCTAATTTTTGGCGCAAATCACGCAGAAATTTTGGCGCAAAATCGCTTGTGCCAAATTTTGGCGCAAGATGGTCTCACGGGCGTCCTGCGTAGTGTATGGATGTTTTTCAGTCTGGCCCGTGTCCGGACAAAATTTCGTCTGACATTTTTTCGTCGGACAATTTTTCGTCCGCAGATTTTCGTCCGACTTTATTTCGTCTCGCATTTTTTCGTCTGTACATTTTTTCGTCTGTGCATTTTTTCGTCTGTACATTTTTTCGTCTGTGCATTTTTTCGTCCGGACATTTTTTCGTTCGTATATTTTTTCGTCTGTACATATTTTCGTCCGGACATTTTTTCGTTCAATAAATTTTACGTCTTTGCACCCAAGGTTGAGTGAAAACATACTACAATGCTATTCAACTGTGGAGGCAAATGACGTCATAATGATACTCGGGGCGAAGCAGTGCAGTGCCGAAGGCAATGCCTTAGGAGAGATTACAGGCAATGGTAAGTCAAATATTTTTAGGTTAAGTGGTTGTGTATCTGGCTTCAGGCCGAAGGCCTGAAGCCTGATGCATAACCACTTAACCTAAAAATATTTGACTTACCATTGCTTGCAATCTATTCATGCAAGTAACTTTTTCCTTATCCCCCGGTAGGCAAACATCAGTAGGTAAGGTTAGGTAAGGTTAGGTTAGGTTAGGTTAGGTTAGGTTAGGTTAGGTTAGGTTAGGTTACGTTAAAATTGTAGACGAAAAAATGTCCGGACGAAAAAACGCACAGACGAAAAAATATACGAACGAAAAAATGTCCGGACGAAAAAATGTACAGACGAAAAAATGTACAGACGAAAAAATGCACAGACGAAAAAATGTACAGACGAAAAAATGCGAGACGAAAAAAAGTCGGACGAAAATCTGCGGACGAAAAATTGTCCGACGAAAATCTGCTGGACGAAAAACCGTCATGGAATCGTCTGGCCTTTGAGGTCACTTTGGCTAGGCCAATTGTTAAGCAAAAGCCACTGATTTTGCCAATTACAACCTTTGTACAGATACCCCAGAATTTGACCTTTGACTTGATATTGACCCAAAAATTGACCTCAGTCAGTATTCAAGAGTGCTTTGGGAAGCGCTTATGGCGAGCTTTCAAACGCCGCCTCGTGGGGCTTGATACAACCTTTGCTTTGTTATAATTTGGGTCTCCAACAACTTTTTACGACTTTTGATGAAGAGATTCTAGAGCAACGAAAACACATTGTATGTGTTCCTTGACTATACGGATCAAATTTTATGCAACATGACCTTTTAAGGTCAAATATGTTTCATTCGACAAGTTTTGATGAGAGGATCACAATAGCCACAAGATTAATTCATTAATGTCATGTTATTACTGAAAAAAAAACGTAAAAGCGTAGCTTATAAGAATTTGTTTACTCTTGATTACCAGCGAAGCGAGGTCTTATGAATAAAGAGTATTCTTCCTCAATATAACAGAAAAATCTCAGCATGAGCGGCCCCGCTCGGACCGGCCTGTAACGCTTTTGAAAACTTATAACTTAGCAATCGCTGCACTGCACAGTGGGGATTTTTCCGATCTAGCGCCTATTAATTCAAAAAATATTTTTTGGATTTTTGTTTATTTTTTGTGTCAGTAGGGATAAGAAATGTCTGAATTTTTCATATATGGCATTGTTTTATCTGTATCTCCACAGCAAAACTAGGAAAAATGCGCCCAAAGTTCACACTCATGCGTGATTACTCAATGGGCTCAGCAAGGCCCGAAAGTATAGCTCAATTTCATTGTCCTGTCCTGTTGGTTTTAATCTTGCGAGGTCTTAAAGTTGCATATCGTCTGAAAGGCACCTTTATTAGGAATGGAATGGCAAACAGAAAGTATGCCACAACCTTACTAAGGTCACAAAAATGCCCTTTACAAAAAACCCTTACAGACACCATATTGAAGGAATGGTGTTCTAAATAAATGTAGGAAATCAACAATGTTCTCCACACTTTTCCACTCCGAAATATATCCTATCGAATTCGCCACTTTCTTCTGCATAAGACAACGCCTAGTTTGGCTGCCGAAACTTGCCTGAACACGGAATATTCACATTAGAGTATCTTAACACCCCACTCGAGGAGCGCTAGGGCAAACAGCACGATATAGGTATGTTCCGGACATAGGCGAATAATTTTACTTCGTGATTTATATGATGCATATTTTCTGAGACACATTCATTAGGAATAGGATGACAAGCGTAAATTATACATACCGTAACCTTATTAACCATCGCACTTGTGGGGAGGGGGAGGGGGAAGGGGTCGGATAAAACCCCATGGTTTTCCGCAAATTACTCGCGCAAAAAGCGGCCGATCGCGCCGAAACTTTCGGTACCCTCGAGATCATCAATTTTACATCTAACCTAAAAATTTCATGACTCTGACCCAACTGACCTTTGACCTGTGGCATATTTCTCGAGACCATGTTTGGCCGGAATCGCGATTCGGCGTATGCCAGCTCACATTATCCGCGGTTTCCAGTCTTTTTTTGGTTTTAAACGTTCAAATATGTGAAATGATGTTGGTGCCATGCATAATGGTGGGTGTCAAGGTCACGTGAAGGTCAAGTCAAGGTCATTGACCTTTTGATGACCTTGGTTCACTTTTTCGAGTTTTACTTGTTTTTAGGGTAGTTTTTGGTGCTGATTTCGATTTTAGCAGCCATTTGAATATTTACGAAGTAGTTCTAGTGCCTTCGTTCCATGTTACGAAGCTATCAGTAGTAGGTGACACTTCTATGGATGGCCGGCAGGACGCCTACTAATTGATCTAACCTGACCTGACCCGACCTGGGCTAAATGCATAAAGACATCGTCTGTGATCAAAACTAACATGAAATTCGTGATCAGCACCCCGAAATACCCCGTAACACCCTAACTTTGCGAAGTTTCAAGAGATCTCGATTTCCCAACTTTAGTTGGGTCTTAAACTGACTTGGAAAGTCAGCTTATGACCTTGGACTTTGAAATTGGATATATTCGGCCTAATTTCGTCATAGGCAGCACGCTTGACTTTTCCGCGAAGCTCTAGCTTGATCAGGGGCCAAACGGCTGAGCGGGGGGTCCAATTGAACCCCCTATACTATGTTGATTATGCACATTTACAGGTAAAATTCTCACCAGGACACACCAGCCAACATCTGTGCACAATCTGGCTACAATTCTACCTATGGTTTGCCCTCTACGAATAAATACGTGCTAGATCGGAAAAATCCCCACTGTGCACTGGGCCGATTGCGGTCTTTTTTGTTAGGTAGCTTCATCCCTTTTACCCCGTAATTGACTACTATTGATGCGTCTAGGTGACCGTGGTGGCACGTGCCACCTGAAAAGTCAAGGATGTTCAAGGTGTTTTGCTGAAGCAGCACTTTTGAGAGGCCTAAATCTTAGTAACCGCTGGTCCGCTGGGGTGATTGAGTTGAGGTCATTTTTTGTAGGGTAGTTGCGTCTCTTTTACCAGATATCGGATGCTCTCGATGCACGCGGATGACCCCCCATTGCACGTGCCAAATGTAAAATGTAGAGGTGTCAGGTTTGTTCGTGTCAAAATAACTCGGCACTTACTGGAGCGATTGTGTTGAAGCTTGGTAAGCATGTAGGTACAGGTACTCACCGGGCAATGCATATCCATGTCACGGTTGGGGTTCTACTGCACGTGCCCACGTGCAGTAGAACGTGGGAACGTGGGTTCGTTTCCAGATCTCGAAAACGGCTGGGCCGATTGCGCTCAAATTAGGTATACGGTTAGGGACCGGCGAGTGGCGTGCCGTGCAAAAGTCAGTGGGCCCAGTCGTTTGTCGCCCTAAAATGCATCTCACTGATGCTAAACCTTCTATTATATGTCAATGCTGAGAGGTTCCAGAAATAGCGTTAAAAGAGCTATCGAATGCGCTTTTCCGCGGCGCTAATCGCCACACTCTTGATTGTAAAGGTATGTATGTATGCATGCATACATACATACATGCATAATGCATATATACATGCATATATACATACATACATACATAGATAAAGCTAGCATTAATGCATCAATGCTCTCATTTGCTATGATTTCTTACTTTTACGTGCTCAAGTTGGCAGTGTGCCTTCTCATTTGCACTGAGTTCCCTATGGGCGCAAAATGACCTTGTAGTCGGCGCGCCCTTAAGCCCCAATAAACAAACAAACAAACTGAGTTCTTTATG
Organism: Amphibalanus amphitrite; assembly: GCF_019059575.1. Taxonomy (NCBI): domain Eukaryota; kingdom Metazoa; phylum Arthropoda; class Thecostraca; order Balanomorpha; family Balanidae; genus Amphibalanus; species Amphibalanus amphitrite. The sequence goes on along the minus strand of NW_024882997.1, from coordinate 58,791 downwards.
CCGGCCTTGTTTTCCCACAGCTCGAGTACAGCGCCGCACTAGTCGGCCTGTAAGGAGCGTTCAGTGCGCCACCGGCGGCGTCTGAGGGCGGTGCTGCCCAGCCATGGCCGGTCTGCGCGCGCTGGCAGAGGGTCTCGGCCGGCGGCGGCCCGGCTCCAGGCCGCTGGCCACGGACTCACTGCGCGTCCGGCAGCAGTTCGAGCCGCCGCCGCCAGAGGCGCTGCAGTGGTTCCCCGGACACATGCGCGACGGCTGGCACCAGATGGAGGCCAAGCTGCGCGCCGTCGACGCCGTCATCGAGGTGCACGACGCGCGCGTGCCCCTCTCCGGACGGAACGCCCGCATCGCGCAGACGCTGGCGGCCCGGCCGCGCCTCCTGGTGCTCAACAAGGCGGACCTGATCTCGGCGGAGGCGCGCCGGCTGGTGCGCCGCCGGCTGGAGCGCGACTCGCCCTGCCCGGTGCTGTTCACCTGCTGCCGAGACCAGGCCGACGCCGGACTGCGCGGTGTGGCGCGCGCGCTCGCCGCCCTCATCGCCGGACAGGAGCGGGCCGCGCGCGCCGACGCCCGCGAGTTCAACTGCATGGTGGTGGGCGTGCCCAACGTCGGCAAGTCGTCGCTCATCAACGCGCTGCGCAGCGTGCACCTGCGGCGCGCGGCGGCCACGCCGGTGGGTGCGCGCGCCGGCGTCACCCGCTCTGTGCTGACCCGTATCAAGGTGTCGGCGCGGCCGCTGATCTACGTGCGCGACACGCCCGGCGTGCTGGAGCCGCGCCTGGAGGGCGCCGAGGCCGGCCTGCGGCTGGCGCTCTGCGCGGCCATGCAGGACCACCTGGTGGGGCCGCGCCTGCTCGCTGATTACCTGCTCTACTGGATGAACCGGCGCGCCAACCACACCTACGTGTCCTACATGGGCGTGACAGGGCCCACGGACGACGTAGACCGGCTGCTGGCCAGCAGCGCCGCGGCGCGCGGACGCTATGTGCGTGTGCGGGACGTGGCCGCCGGCGGTGTGCGGCAGATGCCGGACGTGCGCGAGGCGGCGCTGCACATGGTGCGCGGGTTCCGCAGCGGCGCCTTCGGCCAGCTGCTGCTCGACGATGACGTGTTGGAGGAGCGAGCGCCGCCGCCGGCCGGCTGACAGGGACGCGCCGCTCCGGTGATATGGTGCCTGCGTCATAATGACTCATGTGCAATCAGGTCAGGGTAGACTGGACATTGTCTAGCGCGAGTTTTGTACTGTACTTTTGTGATGTTGTTTATTGTGTATGCTTGTTCTGCTTGAAGTGAATCATGACTGTACATGGGCTTGGAACCCTGAAAATGTACTACAATATAACGTCACTTGCATTTTAGCGTGTTGCCTACGTGCGCTTTTGCAATGCAACTTGATATCACAAAACCACAGCGTAAACATGCCTGTTATCTCACAGCTACGGCTCTGTCGCACGCGGCAAAGCAAACATCACGCTATCTCGTTCCGCGATACGATGCGCTGTGGTAACGTTAGCCGCCGATTGGTGAATCGCTCGTTCGCCGCTCCCCCTATAGATGGCAGCACCAGGCGGAGCGGGCTGCCGTGCTGGGATCGATTGGCGCAACATGGCAGCGCCCTGAGAGCGGCGTCGGACGCCGGCCGACGGTCAGGGGCGCGAATCGTCCGCCGCCACCGCATGGTAGTGCGCCGGCCGTGCTCTCCGCCCGAGTGGGGACATGTGAGCGGCCTGCCGGCCGGCAGGGGACAGCGTCGAACCAGGTGGGTGCCGGGGACACCGCGGGGGACCGGGGGCGGGCCGGCCCAGTCGCCGGGGGACAGTGAAAGTCGGTAGCTGCCGGGGCTCCTGGGCTGAATGGTTGGCGGTTTTCAGCTGTTGTTGTGTGACGCTGATGGCAGTCTGTGGATTCAGGGCTAGTGTAACTGACGGGGGCCCGGTCGTACCGCACCGACTGTCCCCGGGGCAGGCTGTTTACCCGGTGTGCAAGGTATTGACCGGTCCGCTCAGCGTACACACCGCGCCGCTCCACCGCTGTGGGCCCTCAGCCGTACCTATCAGCGAGCGATGAGGGCTACGTGTCCACGCTGGGTCGGTCAGGATACCCATCCCCATAGCGCCGCTCCCCGGCTACCCTCCCCTCCCCATCATTGGCGTCCAGCTGGTGTGCGGTGCGAACCGCTCTCGTCAGTCGTCTCGTCGCCCGTCGGTCACGGCGAGTGACGCTACCCGTGGCCTCCTCGGGTCCCACTAGCTGATGGCTCCGAGGCGCCCAGGTAACATAGTCAAAGTTGCGACACGTTCTACCGTCCTAGGTCCCACAGTGCCAGATCCGAGGTCCGACGGTCCTAGGACCCCTGTCCTAGACCCCACAGTCCCGGGTCTCACAGTGAGGTTCCCCGTCTCAGATCCCACATTGTCAGGTCCCAAGTTCAACAGTCCCAGATTATACAGTCCCAGATTCCACAGTCCTAAGTCCCACAATGCAATCCCAGGTCTAACAGTCCCATATCTCACAGTCCCAGGTTCTACATACAGCCCTAAGACCCACAGTCCCAGGTGCCGCAGTATCACATCCGACAGTCCTAGGTCCCACAGTCTCAGGTCCCACAGTCCCAGATCCCATAGTCCCAGGTCCCATAGTCCCAGGTACGGTTCTCCAGTAAAAGTCTTGTTGGTTTTGCTTTTTCGGACATATCTGGTCCTATATAATGTTCAAATGCATAAGTATCAACCCGAATTATGTGTATGCACATTTACCTCGAGAATGTGAAATTGCATCGTTGTATGCCAAATACTTTCCGAGATATTCACCAAAAACCTCATTTTCTGCCGTTTGGGGTATTCTGGCCGCAATCTTCCTGGGATCGCCTATGACATCAGTATAACGAGAGGAACGCGGAAACATAGAATCATGAATGAATCGAGCGCGTAGTAAACGGTGTATGAAAGGGAGACTCGGTAGAGGCTATCCGGGTGGCCGGCGGGCGGCGCGCCCTTAGGCATCGGCTGACCCTTCGGACCGCGTGGGGTCAGAGGTCGCGCTCGGGAAGTCTCGGCTCTGGGTTTTAGCGCTGTGCAGTCAGGAAGGGAGGATAGGATTGCGCTAGCCCGACTGACTAGTATCTCGGCTGATTCGTGTGAGGTAGAAGGGGGCACAGAACGGAATGGTGGCTAGTGGTTGATGATGGGATGGCGGTTAGGTTAGTGCGTAGCTGAACATGCATTGTTTTTTTTTTCATGGCAAACAACATGCAGCATAATGTGCGGGATTATGCCAGAACTCATACAAAAAGGAAATAATATTTCGGCCGAGGGAGTAGATGAATGCCATGAGTCAGGACAAAGCATGACGATGCTGCCAAAATCGGGATACTTTTTTGAACCCATTTTTTACCCCTAACATGCAGCGCTTGATCCGAACTTAGAGGTCCCCGACTGACCTTAGACCTTAAAATCGCACCCGTCCGGTGCGCCACCTTTTCTTCAGGGGCGCTCTTCTTGGTTGTATCTGTTTTTACCAATAACTAAAGCAAATCGAATGCATAATAAAAAAGGCATACCTCGATCACAGTTTTATTCACACCCGCTTGTGTGCATACTTGTTTTGACCTATACCTTCTCACATCATAATATCACTTCAGTGCTTAACCCTCAACGGAATTTTGGGTTTTCTGCATATACCCTACCCCGGCCGAGGGGGGGGGGGGGCGATTACGACCCCTCTCCGTCTTTTTCCCATAATTGAGCTAGCGCCTTGCGGATAAAACTGAACGCGTGCGTCGTATGAAATGCAGCAACTGGTACCCGAGTTGAATGTCTCAGGTCAAACGATAAACTCTGAGGTCAGTATAAGTGCTCCAAGTCGCGGGATCGGTTTTTGGTAAACAACTTTACCACTTAAGTGGTTACAGAGCCAAGATAATGGCACCATCGAGTTTTGCATGCTCAGGCGCGTCGAATAGTATACGCTTTGTTTTTCGTAGAAGAATAACCGTAGGTATGCTCACTATCTTTTAACAATCCAAAATTAGCCTAAAATGAATGAATATATTTCGGAAACGTTCCTTCTTCAGTTCAAAAGTTTTAAAAAATACGAGATCAAAAGTTTTGAACTGAAGAAGGAACGTTTCCGAAATATATTCATTCATTTTAGGCTGATTTTGGATTGTTAAAAGATAGTGAGCATACGGTTATTCTTCTACGATATTCAATCATGCTGCTCATTCTAGTACTTCGCCACCTTATTACGCTTTGTTTTTGTTGAGGTCAATTTAAGGTGTTCACATCAGGTCATGGTCAGGGCAGAGCCACTCCGGCCACGAAGCTGGCCCAAGGAGGTCATATAGCTTCTTCGATTCGGTAGGTCCTCACAAGTCCACTGGTGGCTTCCCGACTCGCTAGCTCAATTTGATCGGGACTTTTTGGTGAAAACTCCTGTAACCTTAGTGACGTCATAAATTATGTCGCCTAACTTTAAGAATGGAAAAGTGAATGCTGGGGCTTGCAAAGGTTGTATAAAATCGCGAATTAATGCGCTTGAGACAGATTTAGATGGCTCCCGGCGCGAAAATAATAGCTTTCATATTTCCCAATTGATTAACCCGCGCCCGGCTGGGGGTCCTGGATTTCCACGCCCTGCTGGGGGGGGGGGGTGTTTGAACACCCCCCTTGTAACTCGGCTCCTGGGCCACGTAGCGATACGCGGAAGGCGGCGTTCGAAAGAGCGTCAAAAATAATGACGAAATCACTTCGGTCAATTTTTTGGTCAGGTCAAAGGTCAGGTCACCAGAGGTCATTGAAGGCAAAATTTCGCCGATTTCCAGGTCGAATGTCAAAAATTTCCAAGAAGCCAACGCATAACTCGGGAACCAATAGAGCTACAGCGCCGCGGAAAAGCGCATTCGATAGCCCTATTAACGCCCTTTCTGAGTAATTCTCTCAGATTTGACCTAACATCAACGGTTTTGCCTGCAGGGGGCAAAAACTGCAAAAATAGCCGATTTTTTCGGAAACAGTTTTTCTGCAATAACTTTTGACCCAAGCCCTGTACGAGCTTATTTTTACCGGCATCGTGTTCCTCTCGTCAAGACGCATCGAATGAACTATAACTTGACCTTGAAAGGTCAACTTGAAAATTTGACCTCAGGTCAAGGTCATGACCTGACCGGAAAGGGTCATGTTGCATATCAGTCGATCCGTATCGTCGAGCTGAACACATCTAAGGCGTTTTCATCGCTCTAGCATGCCTCTATCAAAAGTTATTTGCGAAAAACTATTAGATACCATTTGTGACCTAAGATGACCTCAGGGCATAAACAGGGGTCATGGACACCATTTTCATGTTCAGTGTGTCTAAACCACTTGTAATTCAGTGTTTGGGAGTGTTTATAATGTCTTTCGTCCAAAAAAGACGCATTTCAATTTTCTCCCATTGACTTATAATGGGGAGGTCGCAAAATTGACCTGACCTTAGGTCATCGATATCAAAATTCTGAGATATACATTTTGTACGTGCTATTGCTCTTAGCAATCGCTGAAAGTTTCAAAGCGATCGGTCACTCGGTGTAGCTATGACAGACATTGAAACTTTTTATGAGGTGAGGTCACTTCAAGTGACCTGGTGACCTGACCTTGAATGACCTTGGTCTGAAATTTTCACAACATGTGTAGAATTGATGTATGATAAGGTGTACCAAAAACGGCTATTCGCGAAAAACCACAAGGGGGGGTGTTCAAACACCCCCCCCCCCCCCCAGCAGGGCGCGGGTTAATAATCGTGAGGTTGCGTCACCGACCTGACTTCAGGTGACTCTGAAGAAAAATACGAGATAGCTACATACAAGTTGTGAGGCCTCTGGGAGATAGGTAGTACTAGATCATATAAGCTTCATTCCCCGTTGAAAAGTCCCCTGGCACTAAGGGTGCTGCGACGTCGAGACATTTTGGGACCTTACAGAGGTTCACTTTTGACGTCATTGGTCAACGGCCTGCAACCTTCGCACTTGTAGGAGGGTGTCGAACAGACCTCCTACCCTCAGTTTTTCGCAAATAAGGCTGATTGCGACGAAACTTTCAGTACCCTCGAGTTAGCCAATATTACGCCTACCCTATAATTTATATGACCCTGACTCAAAAGACCTTTGACTTGTGACCTGTCTTTCCGAGATCATGTTTGGCCGGAATCGCGTTTTGGCGTATTTCGAGTAGAGCGCGTTTTATTGTCTTTTTGTGGCTTTAAGCGATCAAACATGTGAAAGGATTTTGATCCCATGGATTCTAGTGGGTATCAAGGTCACGTGAAGGTCAGTCAGGTCACTGAACTTTGGTGACCTTCGTTCACTCTTGCGAGTTTTACATGTTCTAGGGTAGATTTTGGAGTTGATTTCACATTTAGAAACCGTTTGAACATTTAATAAGTAGTTTTGGTTCCCTCGTAACATGTGACCTGACCTGACCTGACCCGACCTGGCCTAAATGCACGAAAACATCATCTGTGATCAAAACTAACTTGAAATTCGTGATCAGCAGCCCGCAAAACCCTATAACAGCTTCACTTTACGAAGCTCTAACAGGTCCAGATTCCCCGACTTTTGAGTTATATTGACCTGTCAACCAATGACCTAGGACCTTAAAATTGGGTATTATCGGCCTCCTCTCGTCACGGGCAACACGCTCTTTTTCCGCGAAGCTCTAGCTCGATCAGGGGCTGAACGGCAAAGGGGTCCAACGGACCCTCCTCCCCCCCCCCTTTACGGTAGACGCTGGCAAAATACCAATATGGGCGAGGGTGAAAATACAGCTGCTGTCATACAAATTCAGCTTGAATCAAAGGTCAGGCTTGCCAAATTTCAGCTTTCGCAGCTATCAACAAAAATAAACATGTGGAGGCGGCACCCACCTCCCCGCCTCTCCCCCTCTCCTCTCGGCCACTGCCAGCGAGGTATTAAGCGTATCATACACGTTACAAGGCATCATATCAAGGTGACACACCCCAGCAGCCATATGCACTGAACAAAAACTATTACCCACGCTAGTCTAGTTATCGGCACTAGAGATGTCAATCGGATACCAACTTTTTGGTATATCGATACCAAACCGATAACAACTTGGTATTTGGTATTTGATTGGTTTGGTATTTTGGTTTGGTATTTTGTTGGTATCACAAACCCCCACTAATGTATAAGAGGCTAAGAAATCGGTAAAAAAGTTGGTATGTCCCTCATTTTCCCAAGTCGGTTTGGTTTCGGTATTTCCTCGCGGTTTTGGTTGGTATTTGGTTTGGTATCGGTATTCCGAATTTCCGTAATTGACATCACTAATCGGCACCATAGCACATGGTCGAGACTGTCGTCAGCCACGGACGCGCACTCGACCAACCCTCTGAGCCCGTTGGCTGCGGGTGACCTTGACATGTCAAGCCTGATCGGCGGCCGGCCGCTGTCGTGCGTCGTTACACGAGGAGGGGAGGGAGACACAAAGCTCTACGTTATAGCTGACCTCTGACCTTTCCCTGCGCCCTGGTCACTGACCCCGCTCCATGTCGCTGGGCGGTGGCATGGCGGTGGAAACCGGTTCTAGCCTCTACACATGCCACCATCCTAACCCTCCCCTCCCCACGCTACTACGCGGTGTGGAGTACGCTCGTGCGTAACTGGGCGGAGCAAGGGGTCACGCGATACAGGGGCGGAACTGGTTGCCCTCCCGCTCGCCGAGCGACCAACGACTAATACCCTGGAGAACCGTACCATAGTCCCAGGTCCCACAGTCTCAGGTCCCATAGTGTCAAGAGTCCCAGGCTCTTCCACTAGCTGCTGATAACGAGTTCCACTCTTCCACTAGCTGGGGCATTCCACGTCAAATCAAACACCGAAATCCGTCATCCCCTTCGATTTTTCTGCAAATTTGTAAGCAGACTGGGCATGGTTCAAAACTGAGTTACGTATAATATTTTCGAAATTTGATAACGTATCGCTGAGATATAGGTCATCGAATATAGCGAAAAATGCCACACATCAATTTTTTAAATGGCTATAACTCTGGTTCCTTTTCTGGTATCAAAATGATATTAACAGGGTCTTATAGGCAATTGATAAGGCTTTGATTTTTAATAATAAAATTAAATTGAAGTGACCTTGAAATGCTTTTGACCTTGAATTAAAACAGAAAAATTTAAATAGCAAAAAACACGTCACCTTCGATTTGGCTAATTTTTACATATTATGTCCGTCACAATGTTCCTAACCATCTGTGAAAAAATTGGAGTGGGCCATTCATAACTTTCGCGGCAAACGCCGTTTTCATGCATCAACATCACGCAACCGCGCGTGACCTTGAAAGACAGAGTCAAGACATGCTTGCTTGTGTACACTTTCTGAAATGAATGATTGCTGATTAGTGATATCCTAAACTCTGCGAGAATGGAAATGCATAGTCATCGTAGTCAAGCATTCACGTTCCATAGTAAAAGTGTCTCAGGCAAACGGTATTGAATTTTGAGCCGTGTGGAAATGCATCATGAAGTAAATTCAACGAAAACATTATCACGCAACGATATCTTCACGTCTTTTGATCTTCACTATACGAAAGAACATACATTTTATAGTATGTATGGGGAATTTCTAGTTAATCCAATAATAAATATGGCAGTTAAAGGCCTGCTAAGAGTAACATGTCGCCGGCTGCAAGGCGGGCTCGGCCGATGCGGGAAATGCAGCAATCACAATTTTCTGTTTACACGTTCATATTTCAATTGTTTACCAACCGATTTTCAAATTCTTTCACCATAAGATTGCCTGTACATTTCTTAGTCTTCTCACAAAATTGGACGCGAATCGAACGAAATCAGCGGTAGGGAGCGCGATGTAAAGACGGAACCGTTCCGTTCCGTCCCGGCACAGTCTACAATTCAGGCGGCGCGTAGCGGTCGGCGCCGGCTGCCGAGTCGCCGCGTCGCTGCGGCGACAGGATGTTCACTTTACACCGCTATTACTAGAACAGTTGTGAACCGATTTTCTTATTGCTTGCACGATGAGATGTCCAATTCAATTCTTGACAGGTAGCCATAATTAATTTCGCATTAATCTTATGAGATATTGGCGAAAAACAGGAGGGGTGGGCGAAATTCGCTCTTCCTCCTCCACTGCGCGTGCTAACATACGTTTGCATATGTGCAATTTTCTTCAAAACTTATGAATGGCCCACTCTAATTTTTTCACAGGTTGTTAAGAATATGGTAGGCAATAAAATATATGAAAATGAGCCAAATCGAAGGTGACGTGTTTTTTGCTATTTCGATATTTGTGCTTAAGAACAGAGTTAAGCAAATTTCAAGGTCATATATTTAAGTAGGTGCAATTCTAAACAAATGTTTAAGAAATTACCTAAACAGTAAGGGTTATTTCATTCAAATCAAACAAGTACAACCAAAGTTATGGTCGTTCAAAAATATAAAGATGCAACATTTTGTAAAAATTTGATGCCCTATATTTAGAAGACCTGTGGTCAGAATGTGCAAAAAACATCAATGTAATGTCCGGGGCCACACAGGAACTCGCTCACAAATTTATAATGAAATCGCTGATGGTAAGGTGCAAAACAGCCGATTTTTGTTCGATTTGACGTGGAATGCCCCAGCTGCTGATGCTGATAGCTGATAACGAGTCTGAGCCCCCAATGGTTAGCCCAAGTCTGTGCACTGTGCAGTGTCAGCTCACCAGGCACAATTGCACCAGACGGGACAGCGGACGCTGTCGCAATAGCACTCTCGGCTAAATCGAATTTCCAATTATCGGGTAATGATGTTGAGCGTTTAGCTGGGCTGGGCGGCGCCGGCGCCCCAGGGTTACCCGGCCGCCGGCTGCCGCTGAGCGCTGGAGGTCCACTGCTCGTTAACCGCCGCGGCCGCTCAGTTGTTTTTCCGCCCGAGCTCTGGTCAGTCGGAGCGCTGTACCGTGACGAGCTCACCTGACCGGGCGGCGGGCGGCGGCCGGCGCGAGGCGCGTGCCCGGACGTAGCGTGCAGGTGTAGTATTGACTCCTCCGCCGGCGCCACCCGCCGGGCGCCGGGCGCCGGGCGCCGCGGCTGGCACCGACAGGTCGATAGCACGCACTGGGCCGACCCCACTGACTCCGGCCGGGTCACAGGGATGGTCACAGGACTGACCCGAGGTCAGGTCACAGAGCTGACCCTCTAACTGGGTCACAGGGCTGACCCTCTAACTGGGTCAGAGGACTGACCCGAGGTCAGGTCACAGAACTGACTCTGACCGGGTCACAGGGCTGACCCGAGGTCAGGTTACAGGGCTGACCCGAGGTCAGGTCACAGAGCTGGCCCTGGCTGGGTCACATGGCTAACTCGAGGTCAGGTCACAGAGCTGGCCCTGGCTGGGACACAGGGCTAACTCGAGGTCAGGTCACAGAGCTGGCCCTGGCTGGGTCGCAGGGCTTGTCCTGGATTGGGTCACATAACTGATACGAGGTCAGGTTTCAGAGCTGACCTTGACCTGGTCACAAAACTAACCCATGACTGGGTGACGGGATTCACCCATATCTGGTTTTGACATATCTGACTCGAGATCAGGTCCCAGACCTGACCCGAGGTCACGTTTCAGACCTGACTCGAGATCAGGTCCCAGAGCTGACCGGAGGTCAGTCCCAGAGCTGACCTTGGCCGGGTCACAGAGCTGCCACTGGGACGGACCACACTTCACAGAAGCCCTGGCAGGGTCACTGTCGGTGGGACCGCCCCGCGACACTGGGGCACTGAGAGGACTAGTCGCAGAAGGGACCTTAGATGGCTTCATGTCACCGACCATGGACCAATTGACCGTAGGTCGTACTTTTATAAAGGTAGGGTTGGCCTTACTCGTAGAGTGGGCCCCACATCTGACCCTGGTCGAGTCACAGGTCGTCGGACGAGTCGAACGACTGAGTTGACTGAGTCACAGGGCTGTTTGTGTGTGTCACGTGGCTAAAAAAAACTAACTTACCCTGATCAGTGCAGATGACAGCTTATGTAGTGTCGCCGAAGTCACCCTGATCATTGATCAATTCTGGTGGGTCGGGAGCTCGCTGTTCTGTGCTGTGTTACACACGGTACCCACTACCCAGGTCTCAGATCACAGTATGCTGCGGGGTTCGTCAGATGTATGTTGCTGACGGGTCAGGGCCGGGACAGGTCAGAAGGTAGGTACTCTTTTCCGACATCTGACCGCCGCATGTCCCCTTTCAGCTAACGGTCGGCCGGCGCGCGGCACGTGACCAAGATGGCCGCCTTCGTGGCGAAACAGATGATGGGCAGTCAGCTGAAGGCCGTCAAAGGTGGGTTCGAGGCGGGGATGGATGTCGGGGGCAGCTGTAGGCAGTTCTCGGAATCCCTCGGAAAAGTCGCACAGTGTTCCCCAAAAGATTATGGCAATAGCGCATTACCACGGGGGTCTTCGCCCCCCCCCCCCTCCCCGGGGCGCCGGCTAATGCAATGAAGTCTTTATGCACCCATCCTTCAGTAAACGGAAAAAGAGTACCTATCCAGAGCTTATATACCTACTCGTCGTAACTGTTTCATTGTTCTGACGGCCGGGCCAATAGGTTCTATATTTAGATGCATCGTTGAGTAATTAATAATGCCAGGATATTGGATAATGCATCTTATTCAACCGATAACCGATCTTGAACAACCTTGCTTACTTCCTAGTTCCTTCCATAAGTGCAGGCTGCTATTGGTGGTTTTTTATGGACCATTGGACCATATTATAAGCTAGTGACAGCTAATATATTTCCACCGCCGTGAATAACCCTAAGGAAACAAAGACTAACAGCTCGTGACAGCTATTGGTATCGACTGAACGCGTTGTCGAGCTGCCGCTATTATTCTGACTATCCCGCCGGTAGGTATTCGATGCCCATAGTCTGATGTAGGAGCGCACTCGAGCTGGTATTCAGAATATGGATGTTCACCTTGGGGCTGCGGTCTCGGCTGCGTTAGTGTAGGACCTCTGTCGCCGTCTGCCGGCTAATCACCACCGATCGCGCTGCTGCGAACCACGGGCTTCGCTGGCTCCTGTCGCCTCCCCCTTAGACCCCTATCGGCGCCGTCCCCCCCCCCCCCCCCGACCCCTGTCGGCCGGGGCGCGATATGACGTGCCGCCGGCCCGTCCGTGGGCCGATGTCGCCGCCGGTCCGACTACGGGCCGATGACGGTTTGCCGGGCCGACGGCGGGCCGATGACGGTTTGTCGGGCCGATGGCGGGCCGATGACGGTTTGTCGGGCTGGTGGCGGGTCGCCGGGGACGCCGGGGACCGCCCGGGCCGACCGTCCTGGAGGGCGGCCAGAATCGATGGCCGCCCCGGGGCGGGCGGGCGCTGTAGGCAGGGCCGCTCGCTGTGGAGACCGTACAGTCCCTCCCGCAGCGGCCAGCACTCAAACAGAATCAGGCCACTCCGGGTCTTAGCAAAGGATTCACAAATCACAGGTCCAGAAAAGGCTTCAGTAATATGTAGGGGCATGATTTTGAAATATTAAATTTGACATATAGATGTCATCAGTGACCTACTGCATGTGACAGCACTTTGAGCCACATTCCTACTTACGCAACGTGCAAGGAATTTACGCGGTCTGAATCTGGGCGTGCCTATTGAGGTCTGCAACACACGCCCTCGGTTACAGAGTGCGATTGGCGGCGTTGAGCAGGTCAGGTCCTGCTGGCTTTATTGCTGCATCTGACGTGGCGGGGTAGGTCAGCACTACATATGTGCCGCCGGCCGGGCGGCTGCAGTGCTGGCACCGGCTGTCTGACACCAGCTGTGAGCTGGTGTGGTTCGTGTGGCACTGCGCGATCGTAAGGGCAAGGGGCAAGGGCAATTTGCAATTTCCAATTCTACAATGTATCTAAATTGCACGTATTTATGGCGTATTTCTGAATGTTTTTTTTAATCAAATTATCGTATGAAAATGCAACATCGACCAGCATTTCTGAGGCGTGGGACAACATGCTGTCCAATGTCAGCCCTGGCTTATATCTGCCATCTGCTTTTGTTGGCCCGCCATCCGCTGATGTTGTTCCGAGCTCCGGATTATGATGTAAATCTCTTCTGTAAATCATGTACAGGAAACATCTGCCAGCCCTTGTGCCAATAGATAATTTAATAAATTTAACCCTGGCTTTTAACAAAGGCGCCGCGCGCGTCGAGCCTTTGCCTTCGATGTTTTTATGAGACAGCCGCGGTGAAATTTATCGAATTTCCCCGGCTCCGACCACGAAAATGTGTATTGTGTATCTTCAGACCGAGACAAAATCAGCTTGCAGGCATATAGATATAAGCCTCATTATTTCATTGGATCTGCAGTTAATCTGAAGATCGGCTGCCTTTAGTGTCAGACTGGCTCACCATTAAATACCTACTTTAATGGGGGATAAAAATGAATGCTAAAACTTATCATGTGTGCATTCAAATAAGGATGAAATACCATAGTCAAACAAACTATATTGTAACAAACCAGCAACCCACGAAGATTAAGCCTTAAGACATAAAAAGACATAAAGGGAGGCCAGAGAAGAGTGGCATTGGGGGCGAGCTGAAAATTAGTGGACGCAAACTGCATAAGTGCATAACTGCACTCACTTGGCTATCCGAGTGAGTCCGGTCTAGTGCAGGTCCAATATAAGTGCACGTCCAGTATGGTGCAGGTTCAGTACAGTGCAGGTCCGGTACAGTCAAATATATGTAGTCAGCTTCAGTACAGTGCAGGTCCGGTACAGTCAAATATATGTAGTCAGCTTCAGTACAGTGCAGGTCCGGTACCGTGCAGGTCCAATACAGGGCAGTCTCAATATACATAAGTGCAGGTTCTGTACAGTGCAGGGCCAATATATGTAGAGCAGGTTCGGTACAGTGCAGGTCCAATATATGTTGAGAAGGTTCAGTACAGTGCAGGTCCGGCACAGTGCAGGTCCAATATATGTAGAACAGGTTCGGAACTCAGTACAGTGCAGGTCCGATATATGTGGAGCAGGTTCAGTACAGTGCAGGTCCGATATATGTGGAGCAGGTTCAGTACAGTGCAGGTCCGATATATGTGGAGCAGGTTCAGTACAGTGCAGGTCCGGCACAGTGCAGGTCCGGTACAGTGTTCCAGATACGGTGGTCCAGGTGCAGTGGTCCAGCTGCAGTGGTCCAGGAGCGGTGGTCCAGGTGCGGTGGTCCAGGAGCGGTGGTCTGAGCTCAGTAGTTCGGTGTACTAACGTTGGAATGACAGTGGTTCTATGAACTAGGTAAAGTAATAGAATGCATTGCCGCTTAGGTAAGTACCGTGTTTCGGAAACATCGGTTTGGCTGGTTTGGATGCATTTGCTCTTGTTATGTGGCTCTTGTGAAGTGCAGTGAGAGGCCCTTGAGAATGACGCAGATGCGGTTTGGTCTGGTCGGTGCACGTTCAGCAGTCAGACTGGTTGGTATCGGTGTCTCCGCACGCGTACGGGCTCTGCCTGCAAGGCTTGGGTGCGCCACCCGGGTGCTGTGCTAACTAGTGTGGGGCTGCTTGTTTAGGTGGAGGTCCTTATCCAGTACTGAGGTGAATTATTTACTTGTCGCAGCTCTCGCCGCTCGGCCCATTTATTGGAAACAATAGGCCTCGGCCTGAGTTCCAGTGGGCGCTCGAGTTCCTGCGTCTGAGTGCCGGGCCCAGGTCCTGGGTCCTGACGGTCGGATCTCCGATCCCCGGCCCGCTAATGATGTCCGTGAGTCGTGGGTCCAGGCGCCGCCTCTCAGATCGGTGTCCGTGAGTCGGGTCTAGGCGCCGCCTCTCGGCTTTCTGTCCGTGAGTCTCGGCCCGTGTCCGTGAGTCGCGGCTCGTGTCCGTGTGTCTCGGCACGCACAGGCCGTGCGCGCCGGCCGCCGATTTCGTCGCACACATTCATGTTTGATGCGTGGATCGATGGCTCAGCCGACGGTGCCGGCGGCGGCGGCGGCGGCGGCGGCGGGCCGGGCGGCCAGTCGTCCACGGCCCGCCATGGCTCAGGTACGTCCCGTCCCGTCCGCGTCCCGTCCCGTTCCAGACTGTCCCGTCTGTCCCAGCTGGGGCCGACTGGAGACTTGTTTGTTGGGGACGGTGACTGTGCCGGCTTATTTCGAGGTGTCCTCGTCGTGTGACTCCGCCGGAGCTGTAAGGTTGTGACAGCTGTGACCATGCGAGCTGGTGCTGGTGTCTGGTGATGCTAGTACCGTTGTCCGGTGGTGTTGCCGTAGTGCACAAACTCAGCGTAGAATGGTGTTCTGGTGGTGTGGGAGCTGTGCGGTGTGTGTTTCCTCGGTTTGGCGGTCTGTTGTGTGAGGCAGAGTACATTTATTAATTGGTCGTGAGTGTGCTCTTCATTTTCCTCCATAGCACAGCGTTCTGTTCTTGCTTTATGCATGCATTTGTTGGAAGTTGTGAGCTTCTGTGACTGCGTGTGTTCGGTGTGTGCGTGCTTCTGGAGTGTGCGTGGATGCGTGCGTGGGCGATACTTAAGTTAACAATAGACAAACAGCTGAATCGTAATATGCACTGAATGCCCGCTCAATATAAATCGATTAACTGCTGAGAAATAACTGGTCGAGTAACTGGCGCGCTGGAATCAAATGCCCATTGAAGACATGGCAGGAATGCTCTTGCAGAATACATTGGATCACTTGTTCCATAGGCGTCGCCAGACATTTTCGTTTGGGGGGGGGGGCAAAATCAAGTTTTGTGTTAAATCTTGCCTTTCCCCAGCCGTTACTCACTCGTTTTACATATCATTCGACGCGCAATGGTGCGAGGAATCCGATGGTGACAAAGTTTTCCTTCTAGCTATAGCATGTATTTTTTTAACAAAAAAATCAAAATTTTGAAATTTCTGGACAAAAACGACCGTTAGAATTACAGTGGCTGCGATTGCCGACGCACTGCAGAGGGCCCCTGTGCAGACTCTCGTCGCTCATGATCACCACCCAGAAGAAGGTGAAAAACGCTCCATTTGAATCGGATCACCTCGCTAAAACCTCCATTCACACATGCATGCCGAGGTTTTACGTGAAATGCATAGGGCTTATCCCAGCCGCCGATTGTAGCTAAAAATTGGGCATTCAGCGAAGACTGAGAGAGAATGTCGGAAGTGTGAATCGGAAGTACATCATTCATCCTTGCTGCAGTGAGAAGAAGTGTTTTGTTCACTCGAGTGTGAACAAAAAGTTTCTGGTTTTTCGAGTGAAGGGAAGCGCTGCAAACGAGACCAAAAATATTTAACGGAACCAAAAGTTACGCACGGCATAGCGGCAAGGGATCCCTTAGAGATAGGATTGCGACTTCCAGACCATTTCAGGCCACTCAGGGTCAGTGTGGACTCTCAGAAGCCTGCTTAGGATCCCGGAGATCGGCGTGGGTCACCCCAAATATTTATGTGTAGTGGTGCTTTAGGGCTTTCCGAGCCTAAGGTGGGCCCGGAAAGCCGGGCACACGAGCTTTCAAAAGCCAGTGTGGGCGGCGGGCGCTAAGAGACTAGGCCCAGGGCGAGCCTGGAGCCCTCGAATAACAGTGTGAACCGTCGGGGTCTGTGTCGAATCCTTAAGGACCCTACGTTGGTAGGGACATAAGAAACATGTGTTGCGGCCCTCAGAGGGACACGTGAGTTGTGACCCCTCAGATGCCGGGTTGGGGTTAGTAAACTCTGTCGCCTCAAAAGTTCGGCTGAACTATCATAGGCCAGTTGAGGTTTTCAGAAATTTTCGAAGGCATCCTCAAAGATTCGTGCGGCCCTTCAGAGGTCTACGTATGTTAACAACGTGCCAAGAAATACCGTTGAGAAATTCATTTCAGCCTGCCAGAATAACACAGCCAGAAACATTCAAGATTATTAGTTTTCGAAGGAATCAGCGACTTCGACTCGACTTCACGACCTCTTCACGCCTCACGTTTTTGTTTTTACTTTTTTCTGTTTTAGGGCCCTGGTGATATCCTTTTCGGTATCCTTGCACAGGCTGTTGATGTGCGCAGCGCCTGTGGCAGCAGCAGCACTCACAGTCCTGTTAACAATTGCTCAACTACCCTTATCCTTTCCGTCACATTCCATAGTAATTTGTCTCATATCCTTCATAATCACCTCGGCAGAATAGCCACAGCACCTACTTGTGGAGTTGTTGTATGTCTAAATATAAATACAATATCCTCAAAGATCCCTGTATGGGCCCTCTAGAGAATATGGACACCAGTAGGACTCTCAGAGGCCGGTTTGGGCCCTCTGAAAGCTTCTTAGAGCTCAGTGGAGCTCCTTAGGAGCCTGTGTGAAAAGCAGGCTCATGAGCCCTGCGGCACTTGAACGGTACTTGTGCCTGTCGCAGACATTTGGCGAGAGTTGAGAAAGGCCCCGAAGATTTCGTGTCACGCTTTGAACGAAAATTATGTGTCAGCACTCCAAAATCTATGAAAATCAGCTACAAAATGTAATAAAGAACCAACTAGGAACATGGCATGAATCATGGCATTGACATTTCCGAGTCTGGAGTCGGAGTCTTGAAGATTTTGGCGACTGCGACTCTGACTTTGGTTTGAACTGCACGCTCCAACAGAGTCTGACCTCACAGGCATTCTCAGAAAGGTACCCCCATTTTTCCCCGACTCCAAAATCTCATCAGATCTGTATCGATCTCAGGGGGTGCCCGGTCCGAGGTTGGGGGGCAAGCTGCCCCGCTTGCCCCCCCGTGGCGACGCTAATGACTTGCTCGTATTGTCACTCCTTATCAAATCATTTTTAATGCGCATTTATTTACGAAAATGAACAAATTATTGCCCACACCCAAAGTACTATGACGCGAAGCTTAATCTATTCGCACTACCAGGCTTTCACGAAACACAATATCCAGACACCGTGATTGCTAACTGGCTGGTATTTTGACTCATTTGCTGTATGTTATCCCTGTTTAGCATAAGCAACAAAAATAAAAAACTTTCATTCGAAATGCGGTGTAGCATTCGAAACGTTTCTCCAAAAGATGCATTTAGGTCAACAAATGACTGACTCACTTCAGTCGTTTTTCACTTTCCGGCTATTGGACTCGATGGTCATGTGCCAATAACACTGTGATGATCAGCTGCGTTCCGGGCGCCTCTGTAGTGCTATGGAGTGTCCTCTGTAGTGCTCTGAAGTGTACTCGGTCTGTTGTGCACTGGGGTGCAGTAATACCTCTGCCCTTCCTCCCCCTGGAGTGCACTCCTGCCTCTGCCCCTCCTCCCCCTGGAGTGCACTCCTACCTCTGCCCCTCCTCCCCCTGGAGTGCACTCCTACCTCTGCCCTTCCTCCCCCTTGAGTGCACTCCTCCCTCTTCCCCTATACTCTCTCTGAAGTGCACGGAATTGCTCTCTTTCCGGGTGATGACGTTCGAGAGCAGTCGGTTGTTACGCTTGTTGGAGCGCCGCACGCTGTGATACAGGAATCGGCTGAAGCGTCACTCTGTTCCATGGAGCGCGCCCTGGGGCGGCCACTGGTAGCAGGGTGTCGGAAGTGCCCCCATAAGCGTGCCCTGGGGGGCTACTGGTAGCAGGGTGTAGGAAGTGCCCCATGTCGTATTAGGAGCGTGCCTTGGATGGCCACTGGTAGGGTGTAGGAAGTGCCCCCTGTCGTACTGAGCGTGCCCTGGGGCGGCCACTGGTAGCAGGGTGTAGGAAGTGCCCCCTGTCGTACTGAGCGTGCCCTGGGGCGGCCACTGGTAGCAGGGTGTAGGAAGTGCCCCCTGTCGTACTAAGCGTGCCTTGGGGCGGCCAGTGGTACCAGGGTGAAGGAAGTGCCCCCTGTCGTACTGAGCGCGCTGGGCTGACGCCGATGGAAGGGTGTAAGGAGCGCCACGCTGTCCCGCTGAGCGTGCCGGGCTGACCCGCCCCGGCGGCGGCCCGGCTGCAGATTGATGGGTTCTCGTTGGACGTGTCCGGCGTTCAGGAGTGCGGCGCCGAGCGGTGGTTGGCGCCGCGAGCTCGGCCAGTAGTCAATCATTGAGGGCCGGCCGGCGATCGTCTGTTGACCACCCTCTGGGAGAAACGTCTGAGGGCAGGTCGAACTCTGAGCCAGAGCAGTGCTGCTCAGAGATACGTCCTATATCGTCCAGAGCTGGTCTATTGGCGTGCGTTTCGTTTTATGTCTCCCCGGACGCGTTTATGGCATTGCGCCCCGACCGATAAATCTCCAGTAACGTGCAGCCCCACTCGTCCGTACTCCGTACATGAACGCCGGCTGCTGAATGGTCTGTTTTGGAACACATTCCTGACATTGAGCTGGCTGCAGCTATTTGACCTTGGAGCAGCCACCCGACCTCCGCCGGGCGCCGGGTAGAGAACAAGCCCCCTGCCGGGACACGCTCGGCGGGACGCAGATTGCATTGCCCACCGGGCTTTCTTTTATTTGTCTGCTCCGGCTTCTTGTTTGCTTTTTCCTGCCCTGGTGCCCTTGGGAAATAATCTCTTTGCGACTGCTGCTAGACCTAGTCTACTAAGGTTATAGAAGCAAATACATACGGGCCGAACCACCTAGGATTTAAACTATACAGCTTTATAGTTTATCCTTTCAAAATTCAATAGGTATGTGTGACGACGCTAATAAATTCCTCAAATAACGTGTCTTCTTCATCGGCTAGCATATTCATGCAACCTCTGCATTTCAGAGGATGAGTACTCCGAAATCACTTTGTAATGTCACACGAAAATCTTTCTCCATTGGCGATTTCACATTAACCCTCGCCGGCACAGGCCATTTTGAGTCCTTCGACGGCACAAGGGGGGTACGACCCCCCCTCGCGTTTGGACCCTGATCGAGCTAGAGCTTCGCGGAAAAAACGAGCGTGTTGCCCGTCACGAGACGAAGCCGATGATACCCAATTTTAAGGTCCTAGGTCATCGGGTGACCTTCCAGGTCAGGTCAATGACCCGAAAACCGGGAAAATCGGGACCTGTTAGAAAGTCGTAAAGTGTGGCTGCTATGTGGTTTTCCGGGGTGCTGATCACGAATATCGTGTTAGTTTTGATCAGAGATGATGTCTTTAAGCATTTAGACCAGGTCGGGTCAGGTCAGGTCAGGTCAACCGGTAGGGGTTGTGACGGGTATTCGTAATACGTGTCAACCGCCTCGCACAGCTTCGTAACATGTTACGAAGGCACCAAAACTACTTCGTAAATGTTCAAATGGTTGCTAAATTCGAATTCAGCTCCAAAAACTAGCCTAGAAACATGTAAAACTCGAAAAAGTGAACCGAGGTCACCCAAGGTCACCAAAGGTCAATGACCTGACCTGACCCTCAGGTGACCTTAACACCCACCCTAATGCATGGGAGCAACATCAAATCACATGTTTGAACGTTTGAAACCACGAAAAGCTTGCAAACGCGCGGCTAATGCGAGCCGACATGCGCCGAACCGCGATTTCGGCCAAACATGGTCACAGAAAAGAGGTCACAGGTCAAAGGTCATTGGGGTCAGGGTCATGAAATTTTCATGGTAGGTGTAAAATTGATCAATGCGGGGGTACTGAAAGTTTCGTCGCGATCGGCCGCTTTTTACGCGAGTTATTCGCGAAAAACCTTAGGGGGGGTTGCATCAACCCCCCCCCCCCCTGTGCCGGCGAGGGTTAAACTCCATCACATTTTAGAAGCTTTGATGCTTTGATGTTAGGCTCGTAAGATAAATCTGGACTTTTTTGCCGCATGCTGCGCACAATTACGATCTGCTTTTGGGCCAATTGCTAGAGAGTTGCGAAGATGACTGATAACCGCCGTATTTTAAGGCACTTGGAATCCGTCCAACGTCCAACTCTGTGTTGTCCTTGTCCTTTTGATGTCCCTAATTGCCGCCGCATACCGGTATGTTTTCCTTCAGAGCTGAGTGCCGGGCGGATTTTGCACCACAAAGCCGTCAGCCAGACCGCGGCTTCCTCGAGTTCCACAGAGCCTGTGTTAATGAATCTCCATTTCTAAAGGCAAATTGAATGGTGTAAGTCGTTAAGTGCCTTTATTCATAAATGATTAAAATATAATTAAATTAGCGGCTTTAATTAGCAAAACGCCTCGGGAAGGACGAGTGCGAGTGAGCTAACGAGTGGCGTCAGTTTCTATGGCTGACCACGCCCTTTTAACTGGTAATGTGTAGGTTCGGTGATTAACTTCAACTCACTGATCTTATTCCATTATAAAGCACGGACAACGTCGGCTTAAAACTGTTTGTTATGTCTAGTGTAACATGGTCAAATGCGTACCTTCTTTTTATGAGAGAGTACGTAATGATCACACTATTATATTTGCTAATGTCTTTTTATTTTAATTATCGTTTCAAGACATACCTGAGTCTGGGCAATGGGCATATTGCGAGCCCGGTACGGAAATGCACCCACCTGGCTGGTTGGCGGCTCAGTGGTCCTGAGTGATCCGATGGCGTTCACCCCTGTTTGTCACTGCCGAGTGACTGAGGCGGCTGCCTCCTATTCGACGATGTTTGGCATCTGACGAGCAGCTGAATGATGGTGTACACTGTTAACCCAGATCTGCCCACCGTATCATTTATGATACGATGAGTCGTTCGGCCGTTGCTAGGCAACCGACTTCCATCCGAAAGACGCCGAAACTTTATTTTGTGGTGTTGTGTTGTCAGTCGTGTGTACTATTTCCAGAGTGGGTAACCTTTTCTATATTTCATATATTTTTCCGTGTAGCATGATTAAACAAAAACAGCTGCCAACAGAAGTCGTAATTTACCAGACCCAATAATGCCGACGTTAGTATGCTAACTAGTGCTTTCTGCCAAACTGCTCAATTTTGTGGCAGCATGGTACCAAATGTTCAAGCTCACACACCAGGTGGTTGAATACATTCTTGCGCCAAAGCTGGCGTGTCAGGAATGATAACAACATATTCGTATCATATATGATACGGTGGGCAGTTTCTCACATTAGCCTACACAATTACTTGCCCCTAATCCATATGTTTTCCGGTCACCTTGGCGCAAATTCTACACATTCTAGTGGTGGATGACGATGTTGATGGAGGTGACGTCTTGGTAAAACCATCGGAGGCGTCCTACGACACGGACGAGTACTCTGGTGATGATGAGGATGTCACAGAAGAACGTGACCTCAAACGGCATCCTGCTCGGCAGCTGTGTGTTAGGGCCAATGTGCAAGGAAGAATAAACTTTCCGAAACGCGATTTCGAGAAAGAAGACGTCTCGGAGACCTTCAGAGATGCAAGGTTAAGCAGCGACGTTGTTGTATCCCATCAACAGAAGTCGAAAAGGTCCTTGAAGCGACATGAAAAGTGGACAAAAGGGAACACATCCATAGGAGATGGAGCACGTGCCTGAAGTCTGACGTCGAGTGCAGTGTCACGAAGGAGGATATCTTGTCCTCCTTGTTTATAGTGTCAGGGAACTCGAGGTCAGACTTCGACAATGTCAAAAGCGTGAAACACCATGACCTTCCGGACGTGCTCGAGGACTTCGTCATGTATAAAGGAAGGGATGTCTCAATTAGAGAGGAATCGCGGTATTTGTGTGACTCGAAGTCTGAAAGATGCGTACCGGTGAAGACGATCACAGGGCACTGCCCTTGCTTCCATTTCAGACCTTTCGTCTCTTTGCTTCGAGGACCTTCCCGAGCTCTGACGCTGGGCCAGCAACGCTTCCGCTTTACCTCGCATCTCTGAAGGTCTCCGAGACGTTTTCCGTCGGAATAGTGCCCCGGGAAGTTTTCTCTCCCTCGCACCTCGGCCCGAGCATTCAGCTGCCGAGCAGGATGACGGTTGATATCACGTTTTCTTGTGACATCCTCATTATCACCAGAGTATTCGTACGTGTCTTAGGACGCCTCCGGTGGTTTTTACGAAAACATCATCTCCATCAACATGGTCATCCACCACTGCCCACTAGAATGTCTAGATTCTCTGCCAAGGTAAGTCCCAGTGACTTGAAGACAGACGAGTCTTCAAGTCTTCAAGTTGGTAAGTTACTGTCTACTAGTGAAGAACTGGCCACGGAAATTGTATTTCATACCTTCCAGCCCCAAAAGTAAGCATTATGTCAGAAAGCACTTGTTGCACTCACCTATAGGTATCTATGGGTCTGGTCAATTACGATTTACTGTTTCCTTGGTGTCATTATTACAAATAAATTCAAAGCTGGCAATTCTGAGACGTTTTCACAAGTAAAATTATAGGCAAATGCAAAGGTTCGTTAAGGTGCTATAAAAGTGCGAAAATGCCCAGCGTATCATATATGATACGGCAATTTCCGACAAAACGAGTACAGCCAACAACAAATGACACATGCTGGTAAGCAATGTGATTCAAA
Source organism: Amphibalanus amphitrite (assembly GCF_019059575.1). NCBI lineage: Eukaryota > Metazoa > Arthropoda > Thecostraca > Balanomorpha > Balanidae > Amphibalanus > Amphibalanus amphitrite. The sequence goes on along the minus strand of NW_024882997.1, from coordinate 35,467 downwards.
AGTACCCCAAAACCAGCGTAACAAAAAAATCTGAAAACATTTTTGTTCTGGGCAGATCTGGGTTAAGGAGCTAGGCGGCGTCAAACGGGCCTCTTTCACTTGTACGGCTGGAACCGCCTCACCTACCTTTGACAGAGGCCATACGTGATTTTAGTGCTAGCACAGAGTGGCTCTCGCAGACAAGCTGGTTACCGTTTGGGACTGAACGGCCAGCCTTCTGCGGCCGACTGGCTGTCATTTCTGTATCATAGGCGGCCTGTGAGCGGGACTGACCGTCAGGAAACTGCTGCGACCTGCCACAGTCCTCAGCTGAGCTTCTCTGTGCCGGATACAGACTGAATGCAGCCAGCCCGCCAGAACTTTACGATTATCAGCTGCCTCGTAACCAGTGTGGCCGAAAAGTGTGGGCCATTGTCCAGCTCAGTGTACGAGTGGCTGGTGCAGTTCGGAGATGTAAGGCCAGGCGGCGGGCGTGCCAGCCAAACGGGGCGCAGAAGACAACGAGCGATGGAGCGCAGGACTGATGTGTACCAACTTGGGGAGGCTGCAAATATTGGCATTATTCGTGTTTTGCTGCTATATGGCTTGTGTTTCATCAAGTATAACACGTACCTATACATGAGAATATGGCTGTGATTAACCAATAGCCAGTCACCGAAATCGGCGATATGAAAAACAGGGGCAATGAACATTTCCTTATTAGGAAGCCATTGATAAATCAGCCAGCTGATGCCTTTTCCATCAGTCGCCTTTCCCAGTTGGACGATTTAAAATCGTTTTCAAACTGCCGAGGCTCTTCAAGTTTGCGGAATTCACGGAAAATATATGCAGCTAATGCTATATTTCGTCGAATATATTCCCCTCAAGTGTCGTCAATAATAATGTCCGCCGTGCATTGTCAGACGCTGTCTGTCGCCACACGTCGTCAGCTGAATAACTAAATACCGACGTCGACAGCGGCCCCATACCATGGCCCTTGTGATAATCGATCTAACGAGGGCCTGTGCTGGAAGGCGTGAATGCTTTGGACCGCCATAGGCGTTAATTAAGATGTGTGTTCCTACTTATGGTGAACGTATACCTCTTATAATGGTATATAGTGGTAGTGGTACTCTTAAAGTGGTGGTGGTACGTACATACCTCTTACTTATAGGTAGGGGTCCGTGTACCGTTTGTATACTCAGGTATAGTGATGATTGGGCAGATGAGCGGTGGCTGCTAACATCCACTCCAGTGGGAACCAAGGTATCCAGTCTGGAATAACCTTGGTCATCTTCACGATACCAGCCTGACCAATATTTCCTCATATCCCATCGTCACATGACCCCCAAAAAGTCTGAATGAGCAAAAGGGCATGGGCTTACCTAACTCAACAAAATAAGCAAAAGTCATGGTTTCTTTGATCCACCACGATCGGCAAGGTTCACAATTCCAACGCCATGGCATACTCGCAAACTATCACCTTCAGAAAGTCTCAAGTTTCTGGCCGAGTCAGCCTTTTGACACGCCATAACCGCCTGTCGGTTTGTGAAGGAGCCGCCAAATGTCAGCTTCATCGCGTTCAAAAGACACTTAACTTCGCTGCCAGACAAGTGGCGTCCGACCACATGCTCGCCCACTCGAGTCCGACAGGCCGAACGGAAAATGGAGGACATGCTGCTCGTCTGCGCGAATCTTAGGAGCGTCAACATAGTGTAATCTCCTCACTGACCAAGTTTTCAATTATGTGCTGACGTTTTGGCCAAATTTGTTTATCGTGTAAATTTTGCTATCCATAGGTACCGGCACCACAACGGCAAGATTGATTGCAGGTCTTATGAGCTTTTAGAACGGCTCTAGCACAGTCTCTTAACCCGCCCGAGCCGAGGCGTAAGCCCGATAACCTGGCTCCGGGGCTGTTTTTCTCCCTCCCTATCAAACTCCGTTAACCCGCGACCGCCTGGGGGGTCGGATCCGACCCCCCTCTCCGTTTTTCTTGAATAACTCATGAACCACTTTCGCTATCTACTTGAAACTTGGCATACCTTCTCCCCCATCAATTTGACGTCTCCTGTGCAATTTTTAAGAAAAAATTTCAATTTTTTTTAGATATATCGATTTTAGTGATGTAACTACATGGCGTTTTTAGTCAAAAAGTGGTAAATGTTTAAAAAATCGTCAAAAATCAGGGTTTAAAGCAAATTGCAAATTAAGGACATGAAAAGACGCAGCTCAATGAGTTCTTTAAAATGGCTATCTCGGATTTTCCATAAAATGCGTTTTTCACCCCTAAAAATTCAAAAAACTATATTTTTGGAAAACAGCTATTAAAATCCAAAATTTTGGGAATTTCCAAAAAAACGGAATATATTTTGTAGAGCTCTATTAGAACATTAGATGCCCCAAATTTCAACTTTCTATCTTGATTTTGACCCCCAGATTGTAAAAAATAGCTCCAACATGCATAGGGCATGGTGACGTCATAAGCATTTTCGTGAATTAGAGGCACTTCTGAACATCGCTTGTGAAAACAAATGGCACCACTAGATTCCTGGGACAAAGATCGTCTAGAAGAGTGTATTTTTTTGTCAAAAATAAAAAGTTGAAAAATGACTTTTTTCTTAGCCCTCGTTTAGTTATGTATGGTATAAACGATTTTTTATGCTTTCAATGCACACTTATCACCAGCTCAGTGACTTGGGGTCACACATAACCATTACCATTGGATTCGGCGTGAAAAATAAGCCATAAAACATGTGTCGCACGCCCATGTAGCAGAAATTGAAAACCGTGACCTTTCGTGACCTGACCTGACCTTGACCCGTACTTAGTATGACCCCTATACGCACATGGTACCTTCACTAGGCCTTTGAGGTCATTTTTGGTGAGTTTCAAGCAGCAGCTATCGATTCCGCTGTCCGTAAGCCTAATCATGCAAAACCCCTGAATTTGACCTTTGACCTGACCTTGACCCGAAAGTTGACCTCAATCTTAAAATATTAAGAGTGCTTTGGGAAGGTCTCGTAGAGACCTTTCGAACGCCGCCTCGCGGGGCTCGATACGACCATTGGTTCTCGAGATAACAGGGGGGGGGGGGGGGTCGGATCCGACCCCCCCCCCCCAGGCTGTCGTGGGTACGGAAATAGCCCAGGCGGTGCCGGGTTAATAAAGAGCCATTATTCATAAAGCCATTATTCATTGTCAGATAATAGAAGAATGCACTTAATTGAACAAAACTGGAGAAAAATGTTAAGCATTTTTCTCCAACTCATATGTTACACAGCCATGTTCGTAAGTTGTCTTTATCTCTAAAACTCTATTTTGGGCTTTTGTTTGAAGATTATGTACAGGGTGTTCACTAAAAATTGAGACAAAGTTTAGCAGGCTGTATCTTCGGTAAAAATGTACCGATTTAAACAAACGAGGCATTGTTGTAATGCACATTGCATCTGCTGCAAACCGTAGAGCGTCAACAGATTTGCCTGATTCCCATAGGTCATTTTTTGGACATTTTCTTGTAAGTGTTTTCACAAGGTCTGGCACCAGTGGACCGTGAATTTGGCCAATTCATGGCGGTAATGAGCAGCCAGTTGATATTTTGTATCAAATTTAAAGACACCAATATACGTAATAGCCTTCGGCAAATCACATTAGATACTCATTTGTTAATTTCAGTCGTGGTAAATGGCTTATCGGGCCTTGTTTCAATCATGCAATTTTTACATCGGCCGGAGCCCCCAAGGCGCCCCTTGATTAGTGTGCTGGCGCGAGGTCGGACCAGAAAATCACCTTCTGGTTACATATGTTGCTCTGCATGAACCTCTAGTGCTAAATAATACACTTGACTCAGAAAGTATCATATTGTAAAGGACCGGCCTGGAGGAATAAAGTCGAACTGATGATATGCTCTGAAATAACACACGTACCACGGCATCCAGCGTTAGCTTGGATGCTAAATGGACGTTAGCTCTTGTATCATTGGTAACATCGCTACAGAACACTCCATTGTCTAGTTAATTGTCGCCCTTTGATAAAAACATGATTTTTCTTCCTTAAATAGATCGGTCTTTTTCTGCAATTTGTGGCCCTTTCTTGACCATTGTTTATATACTTATCTTGCCTTATGTTGTTCCCAGTCGCTTCGAGAAATCATTCACGCCGGTTGTAACTCATCCTAGCCTCAGGTGTGATATATGTTCTTCGCTTAGGCACAGTTAATATCTTACTGATCGGCAGCATTGCATCGTGAGGTGCCAAAAAGCCCCTCCACGTGCATTTTCGGGGCCCCGACCTTTCCTTTGATCAGTATCTTCACATTTGCACCACTTCAGATTTTCTGACTCCCACACTCACTAGAACTTTCGTCCCACCATACGGTATGTAACCAATTTCGACATTTTAAGCTTTCATTAGGTATTTGTACGTGCCAGACTCTCCCATTGACGTACTATTTTGGGAAAGCGTGCCAATTGGCTTTCGGTGGTCCTTATTTAAAACGACCTCCAACGCGACTGTTTTCATTACACCCATGAAATTTTATGCTCGGTATGATACAAAAATGTCCCTTTTATCTCCATGCTAAGTTGCATCGTAATAGCTTGCTTCACTTTTGATGTGCAGTCATTCAAAGTTTGTGTCAATTTTTAGTGAACACCCTATATATCTGCCCCGTGGAACTTTGTCTTGTAAGGTCTAGAAAAATCGACTCTGTAACGTGCTGGGAAGGGAGGGCGGCTAAACTCAATTTTTACTCCAGGAGATGTCAAAGTGATGTAAGAAAAGCTCGAGCTCTTATTTTGGTGTGTTATGAAGCTCTCGCAAACATTCGTCAGGGGTAGACAGTAAACTCCGTCGGGCCTACGAGGGTAGGCTCTACAAACATCTTTCAAAAAGCGTCTTTGGTATATGTTTTGCTGGACTAGTTTGTATGTTTGTTTGTACGAGTGTTGGGTGTGGCCGTGTGGGACATGGATGCGAAGACGGAATGTCTGGGAGCAAGGAGAGAGAGAGAGAGAGAGAGAGAGAGAGAGAGAGAGAGAGAGAGAGAGAGAGAGAGAGAGAGAGAGAGAGAGAGAGGGAGAGGGAGAGAGAGAGATTGTGTTTTTATGCCTTGTATTGGTGTTCACACAAGGTGTGCGTAATTGTTCATTGCTAGGTCGTGAGTGCTGCTAATGTGAAATTGCCGCCCTTCCTTCTGTGTTTACATGATGCCCTTGTGCTTGTGTGCAGTTTGTATTTATGTGTATGGACTTCTTGGGTGTGTAAAAAGGTACTTACATCATATACATACAGACGGTAGATCATTTAAATCTTATCCCCCAACTGTGTCTATTAGATCAAAGTACCTAATTATCGAATTACCATTTATATGGCGATGGCCTGCTAAACTCGGCCAAGCAACGAAAGATTGTCTTGCGTGTGGAGTCAAATTTACTTTGCAGTCGACATGATGTCATTCACTGGAACCATTTGTAGCCAGAGGCTGTGATGACTGTTTCGGTGGTTAGGTCGATCTGCCGCCGTCCAGTGAGTGCGTGCGAGGTGTGAGTGTACACAGTTCGACCGGCGACGATGGCCGCACGGCTGACGGTCCGCCGTCCCTCTCTGTTGCAGTGTTGAGAAGGATGCTGTGACGTGGCCCAACTTTCTATCTGTTCTTTCTCTACAAAGCGCCCCTGCGACCCTGTCCCTTCACTGCCGGTCGCCCCTCCCTTTCTCTGTCCCTCTCCTCCCTCCCTCTCTGTCTCTCTCGCTCCCCGCTCGCACCGCTCGCGCTCTGCAAGTGATCACCGGTGACTCGGCGGGCCGATCGTCCAACTCCTCTTCACTCGAGCGCCTCTGCGGCCGGCCAAACTAGCCAGCCATGTTCGGAATGCTCAACCCGATGAGCGCCGTCACCAGTAAGACTCAGCTCTGCGCCGCTCGGTCCGAGCACCAGCTCCGACTGGTAGTGCTCGACGCGATAGTTTTCGGAATTTAAAGTACCTGAACGGCATGGTCTGCACTTGTTTCTAGAATGCAACTAATGCACGGCACGATCCACAAACACCCAAGGCTAGCATTAGTTTAAGGGGTTGACACTTCGAATATGCCCAACATAGCTTAGGTGACTTTACTAGATAATCATGCTAGATAATTCATGCTAGAAAAGGCAACTTTTCTGAATTCCGTCAGAGTTGTCCGCTCGTCAGTTTTAGCATTAATACGTTAAAACTTTCGAAATGTTACATGAATCAAACATAGAATTACTGACACATTCATCCATCCATTTTACACGTCTTTTCCAAAGCGGCTCATTCGTGCATTCTGTTTCTCCTTTCACACGTTCGTCCCGTTCTGTCCACCGTTCCCGTTCTGTTCTTGGATGTCGAACAAGTAGATACATTGAGGTGGTAGAAATCATGAAAATACATGGAAAAATGAGGCTTGATTCTGTGGCGTTAAGCTTTATCATTATTCATTGTTATGCATGCTCGCGACGCATATGACATTTTATCATGCCCCGTAACATTTGAAATAGTTAATGCCTGTTCTCTGCGACTTCAAAGCTCTGTTGGAACACAACCGCTATATAAGTTAGGCATTTGTTCTTCACAAACATTCGCTATCGACCTATAGCCCGCGCCCCAGTGTCAGTCTGGATTTTCCACGACCTGGTGTGTGTGTGTGGGGGGGGGGGTGTTTGAACACCCCCCTTCTAACTCGGCTCCTGGGACACGTAGCGACACGCGGTAAGCGGCAATCGAAAGAACGTCAAAAATAAGGACGAAAACACTTCGGTCATTTTTTGGGTCAGGTCAAAGGTCAGGTCACCAGAGGTCACCAAAGGTAAAATGTTGACTATTTCAACATTTTTGAAACTGCCAACGGCTATCTCCGGAACCGATAGAGCTACAGCGCCGCGGAAAAGCGCATTCGATAGCCCTTTTACAGACCTTTCTGAATAATGCTCTCAGATTTGACCTCAGGTCAACGGTTTAGCCTCCAGAGGGCAAAAACTCCAAAAATAGCCGTTTTTACGAAAATTGGTTTTTCGGCGATAACTTTTGACTCAAAAGAGCCATGACATTACTTTTGCCAGCATCGTGTTCCTCTCGTCGAGACGCGTCGAATGAACTATAAGTTGACATTGAAAAGTCAACTTGAAAATTTGACCTCAGGTCAAGGTCATGACCAGACCGGAAAAGGTCATGTTGCATATCAGTCGATCCGCAACGTCGAGCCGAACACATCTAAGGCGTTTTCAGCGCTCTAGCACGCCTCAATCAGAAGTTATAAGCGAAAAACTGTTAGATTCTGTTCGTGACCTGAGATGACCTCGGGGACATAAAGAGGGGTCACAGTTGCCATTTTTCGGTTCAGTGTGTCAATTTTACCTACATCTCGATGTTTGAGAGTGTCTAGAGTAGCGTTCGTGCAAAGCAGACGCTTTTTGATTTTCTCCCATTGACTTATAATTGAGAGGCCGCAAAATTGCCCTGACCTTAGGTCACCGATATCAAAATTCCGAGATATACATTTTATAGATACTGTTACCCTCATCAATCGCTGAAATTTCAAAGTGATCGGTCACTCGGTGTAGCTATGGCAGACATTGAAACTTTTTATGAGGTGAGGTCACTTCAAGTGACCTGGTGACCTGACCTTGAATGACCTTGGTCTGAAATTTTCACAACATGTGTAAAATTGATGTATGATAAGGTGTACCAAAAACGGCGGCGCTCCGCGCCGCCGTTTTTGAGATATCTGCGAAAAACCGGAGGGGGGGGGGGGTGTTCAAACACTCCCCCACACTTGGGCGCGGGATAGATTAGAAGTGGTCCTTTTCAGTTTCCCTGCTCAACGATTTCTTCCGTTTCTTTCATGTGATTTACCGGATCACAGAATCGGGCCGTGTTTCCCACTTTAGTCCTTGGGACTCCCTTCTTTGAAATAGCGGCCTCTTAGGCGGCTGGCCAGACGAACCTAAGGCACTGGCAAAATGGCGAGCCTTTTGCGTTTTTTTCGACTCACTGAACACACAAAACTTGGCTTTCAGAAGAACTAACAATCTGAAACTAACAACGCGGCGAAATAAAAGAAATCAGCTTCACAAAGCAAAGAATCGTGAGTAGATTAAACCGAGAAAAAATGAACATCAAACACGATATGATTCGAGGAAAGAAACAAAGCAGTAAAATTAGTAAGTTGCGATAAAGGATCAGCTCAAAGAAGAAGGAATATTTACTGGAAGCAGCGTTCCTGAAAAAGGTTGCTGTGTTACCCACTGTGAGGAACTGGTTACTACCCGGTACGATGTGGCACGTCTGGAGCGGTAACAGCGCAGTCGGCAGTGGCACAGACGTCCCCTCCGCCTGTCCGTCCGCATGTCCGTCTGCCCATCGCTGCCTCGGTCTGTTCGCTGGTCCGTGCGTCCTTCCGACGGTCCCCGGCGCCCTGGCGCTGCGCCCGGCTGGTATTGACCTCGGGGCTGGCGTGCAGCCCGACTCCCAAGGAAGCCCCTCGGTGGCGAACGGCCGCCCTGCCGCCGCGCGCCCCGGCCGTATACCAGGAGTAACAGAACAGGACGCGGTGGTGCTGCCGCACCAGGGCAAGGACGCGGTGGAGCCGATACTGCCGCGTCCGAACCGGGCAGACACAACCAGTGTGAAATGGGACAGCCAACAAGACCGAGAGTCACGTGCACTTCAGACTGCATTGGTTGATGACAATGCAACCGAAATGGGACTCGTATGTCATCGATATTTGGACATATCATAAATTAACCGCGGGGCCGGTTAGCCACATATCTGAACGCTGCAGCTGCACTGTGACTCTCCGGAAATAGCGCTGCCATATTATCTATGTGAAGCGCTGGCGGTGGACGACGCTCACCGGCATACAGCGTCGCTGGTGCAGACACTCATCAGCCGTTAAAAATATGGTAAATATGGTCATTAGCGCTCCATTTCCACGACCTGTGACTCGAGTAATAAGTACACCCGGTGAACATAGTAATGAAGTCGATGTTTTGACGTGTTAAGTGGACAGATCTAAAAACGAAAATAAGTTTTTTTCATGAGCAATTGAGCAGGAGCGAGCATGTAATTTTCGGGAAGGCTGAATGACCATATACCGAACTGCAACCGTTTTAGGTTCGAAAATGATTTTTTACGGCCTGCAACGTCATGTCCCAATTAGAACCAGCATGATACAACTGTCCAAGGACTAGAACACATTTACATTGCTGATTCATGATGGGACAACATATAAGCCATTATCAAATGTAGTGGGAAAACAAACGAGGAGCCAGAATGTGCTTTATACAACATAGTCAGGCACGTATGACGTAGCCTGTTTCATGTGTTTGGCAGGATAAAAAATACAAAGATGAAAAGTAGGTACTGATGCCAGGTAACAAAAGCAGCACATTTCAAGAATCCTAGGACGGCAGGTTTGGTTGAAAGGTTAAATCCTGCGCTTGCGTTACCTCCCTTCGGCATACGATAAGCGTACTCGTTAGTGATTTCATGCATCGGACGCTGGATGGTCTTATAGAGTTCGGCATTCACATTGTATTCGTTGTCCCGGGGCTGCCGTGTGGTGTGTGTGTGTGGGGGGGGGGGGGGGTGTCCGTTGCCGGTCTTTCGGGGACCTCCATCTATCCGGCGCCCGTCTGGGCAGATGTTGGCGGGCGGAGCGCCGTCGGTGATCGCTCACGGCACCGACACACCGACAATGAGCCCACCGTCCCCGCGGCTGCATGCAGATCGCCTCTCGCACGCACGTGCACGTACACTGACACACTGACGCATCTTAGCCAGTGTACCGTCAGCAAACACATAAGGCATGTTTAGATAAATATGAACAAGAGAGCATAACGCGTTTATTTTAACGAGAGCATGCAATATTTCATATGCGTTTTAATTGCCATTTCCTGATAGGCACCTTAATAGCCTCATCTTGGCAAGGGCCATCAGTGAAGGAATCATTGACAACTGAATTTGAAAGCCTCGGGAACTTAGCACCCCGGCCGGTACCGCAATTCGGATGATCAGGAAAATTGGAGCTCGGGGATGCATTGTGCATTGGTATTTGATATTTATGGATGCTGTTATAAATTGAAGTCAATGTAAGTTACACAACATGATAAAGTGTGACGAATGTTTTTACACAACGGCAGACTAGTCACTGCTCGTCTACTACAGACACTTCCCTCGTGTAAATCACCGTTTACAAAAAAAACGACATTTATTGCATCATTCCTCGATTGGATTCACAAAGCACACGGAACGATACCGAGAGTTAAACCAAGGCTGAAGCCTTGATATGTTACAAGAGGCTGCTTAGATACCAACTGTGATCATTTTCGGCTGAAAGGAAACCAAAGCCTGTAATATTTAGTATTTTAATCATCCAAAACGAGAATAATCATGCTCAACGAAAATACCTTTTACCATTAGTGGTTCCAAGCAAAAATAGCAGGGTGCCGGTGCCCGAAATACGCTTAACGCTAATGCGCTACATTCCGAAAGATTTCATTTCAAAGCCCATTTATACGTCCTTCCAATGATGTCCCCCTCCAGCAGTCGTCTACTCATTTAGCTATTTTCTTCGTCATTCGTCCTTTCATTCCCTGCCATTGCAGCTCACCTAATAATCCAACCGCCACTATATGTGGAGGTGGCCAACCATCCAGGCTTATATCGTACAAACACACAATTAAATGGGTTTGATAGCTCGCATGTCAACAATGAGGGCACTAGCTGAATAGCTAATTGACTTCTTTTCTATAAGTTAAATGCTGAATGGACATTAAGAAATATTGTAGCAACCGATATAAGACATTCACATGTATATTTTTCGGCTATATTGAGCTACATACAATATACATCATATCGAAAGCATCGTTACCGTTGTGAAAGAAAGATAACGATCTGTTTAATGCAATGATAAGTAATATTGTTGTCAATTACCTACTGTCTCAATAATTCAAAGCACGATGTCGGAATGTCATATGATACAAAGTCAAATAGCTTTACTGTTTTGATTTTTTAGTTGAAGAGATCGGTTGCTGTACTGATCGTCCCTATAGCCTCTGCCCTTGCTTACTGACCTCCATGTCAGGTCCGCTAGCGGCGGCGCCCTGCTGACCTCTGTGACCCGCCTGACCACAGGCCAGCTGCCGGGCGCCCCTCTGACCTCTGTGACCTGACCTCTGTGACCTGTCCGGCTAACCTCTGTGACCTGACCACAGGCCAGCTGCCGGGCGCCGGCGGCGGCGATGACGACGGCGACAAAGAGAAGGAGGAGGAGGCGGAGAGAGAGCGGCTGGAGGCCATCGCAGAGGCCGAGGAGCGCCGCAAGGAGAAACACCGCAAAATGGAGGAGGAGCGCGAGCAGCTGCGGCAGGGCATCCGCGACAAGGTGGGCACCGAACACATAGCGCCGCGGGCGCGTAGGCGTTCAACACTGACACGCGCACATATAGGTTCAGACAAGAATAAAACGGCGGGAAGAATATTGCTTTCTGTAAGAAATGTGTGGGTGATATGCTTGAGTTAGTTCAGCTTCCCGTGACACGTCCATGTGGAGCTGAATCCGCTTACACGTCGGCCCCATGGACACACGAGAAAACACAAAAGGCATTTTGATCATGGATAATAGCTGGTATTGTGATAAGCTGATCAGAAATTAATGTAATTCCTGCGTGTTGCCTACAGAGCGGAATAGACCCAACGGAAGACGGTATATCCGTTTTTTTTTGTGGTTGACATCACCGCTAAACGCTAACCCAACTCTGAGTGCAGAATTTCGCGCTGCATTGTTGTTGGGCGCTGCAAGTGACGATAATGATGGCCAATAATACGTTCATTTGAACAATGTTGCCAGGTGGATGTGATAAAATGTATTAATTGTAGTACGCCTTTATAATAATTTCATTTCACTAAAATGTTATCATTTATCTTATGTGCGTACCCAGCTGACGACTATTCGTCCAAATTTATTCTCCGAACTCCGTTGCAAACTTTGCTGGAACGTTTGTGACCTTGAGATTAGTTGCCAAAGAAGGTCGTGCTGTCGAGATTTCCCCGCCGCCGTGGGCGAGAACTTCAGCCCTACCTAGCTCTGACGGGCCGAATTACGGCCAACTATGTGGCGATGATGATCGGCGGGCACCAGCCGGCTAATCGTTACTGCAGGCCCAGGGTCAGACGCCACTCTGGACTCTGAAAATTACAGCGATAGCGCATCAACCATCACTGTGCATCCTGCTTATCTTCAGTTCTGCAAAGAAACTGACGAAACTGCAAAGAAAGAATTATAATCGTTGGCCTCTATAAGTTGAGAAAGTGGTGACCTTAGCCGTAAAACCTGTTTCAGCCACACTAGCTGTGCGAATAAATTAATATGAGTTTTGTTTGAAGTATGATGCCGACGTGTTCAAATGCTATGATCTTTTATTGTAGGTATGATGGCGATGCCTTATCGCCGGCTCACGTGTCCTTTGAGTCGTCACTCTCGATCACCCGTCCCGCACTGCATGCAATCGAGGACTGGATAGTTACCTACTGACGACTCATCAGCTCCAATGACTGAGTCGGGTAAACGTTTACAACGAATTACATCACAGTGCTCTAAACGATGTGGAGATCCTCTCGAGCTGTGATTGGCACTAGTTGCTACGATGAGCGAACTCATATGATACCTGTGGATGCGTCTAAAGCTAGCTTCTGAGTTCCCTGCAGCTCTGAGAGGCCTTGAGCACTGTCAACATGGCAATGTGAGGGAATGACATTGTTTGAGAATGCGGTATGCTCTCATTTTGTAGACATTGTTTGCACTGTTCGCCTTTGATCATAGTTGACAATTGTGCTAATTTAGTGGCGCAATGCAGGCTTCGGGAGCCACTGGAGTCCGGCATTGAGCCGGGTTGACTGAGGGATCTATTCAAGGTGTCGTGCTGGCTGTGGAGACGGAGTGCTCTCAGGACCACGGTGTGCTAACACGGTCCCATTCGTACGACGCACTGAGCCTACTCGCGGAGTTACATAGTGGGCACAGATTCACTGAAATTATGTTGGCTCATCCTTGTGATTGTCAGAAAGTGGCGGTGATGTGTACGAGTTTTATTGGCATAGGGACTATTCGTTCAATTGAAGTTTGCAATACGGGGGCAGTTGAAGTGGGCTATGCATTTTTGACGAGGATACGCAACGCTGCTGTATACCTATAGGACTGGCAATACAATGGTCAAATTGGCATAACACTATACGTAAAAATACCAATTCACAGTCTATGCAAATTAAAATTGATGATTCAAACATGATAAATGTAAAAACCGTTGTTTACTGTAAGTACTGAAGTTTCAGTTCCACAGAACACTATTCTGCTGGGGTAAAATGTTTTATTAATCGATACGACATGGCTCCAGCCATCATTTATATCGTTCCATTCTAGATATGATCAAAAATGCTGAGTTACGCGCTGAGCTGCTGAGCTAAGACTGATGCCGAGATAACAGGTGGACGTCCCCTCTGTTTCAGTATAACATAAAGAAGAAGGTGGTGGAGGAGGCGGCGATGCCGGCCGAGCCCGACAACCCGCTGATGCGGAAGAAGAAGACGCCCGAGGAGCTGGCCCGCGAGGCGGAACTGGCAGACCAGGACGAGTTCACCAGTGAGTGCCGCCGACGCCGCTCTCCGGGCCGGCCGAACGGCGCGCCCGAGAGTCGCCGGGAGAGGCCCGGCTACTTCCAACTATCGCCGTCTTCCCCGAACTCTGCGCTGTACAGGGTCCCCTCTCAACTCCCTGTTTTATCTGAAGAGCATAGGAACGAGAGACCTAAACCTTTTACGTTCTTTTTTTTTAATTAAAAGCTCAGCGCTACCAGATACCGAGCTAGCCTGCCAATTTAAAGGTTCGTTTCTTTTCTGACCTACCTTCAATGTCGATACTTCCCACGCGCAGACGCACAACCATTCCCGCTGCAGGTCCGGTCGCAAGAGGCCTAATATCGCTCTTGACAGGCGTGTTTACCCGTGGGACGCGTACGTCGACATCCATTCGCCCATTAGCTGAGCACCGGTGTCAATTTCCCGCGCGCGAGCGTGGCTGCGGCGGACTACACCTCTGCCCGCCAGCCGCTCCGATATTAGTGGGCCGTACGCACGGCGTATGTGGCGCCGCCGGCCGGGCCCGGGTGCAGTGGCGGGCGGCCCGTCCGCGGGTCGCAGTCCTGCCGGGGCGATCGGCCCCCGCTCGATACCGCCTGCCCCGGCCGTCGTATCCCTCCCGAAACCTGACGGCCGTCCCCAGATAAATATCGGCTGCTGGTCGGCTGACCTTTCGGAAACGTCCCCGGCGTCACCGAGAGCCGTTTCCGATCGCGGGCCGTTTGGAGCCCGTTTCCCCGGCCGTTGGACGTTTGGAGCCCGTTTCCCCGGCCGTTGGACGGTTCGCTGGCTGACCCGGCCGGACCGGCCGCAATCAGCGCCCATTGCCCCGTCACAGACCGCTCCATATCACATCGTTATTTCGGACAACATCGGGTGAAATCGAGATGGTTCGGCGATTGGCCCGGCACTCGGTGTTATAGTAGGTCAATTCTTCGAAATGGAACAATGAGTCGCTGCGAGTTTTATCTGTTGAACTAGTAACTAATCGCTGATGGGCTCCATAGCTTACAGCTCACAACTATGTTTTTCCAATCGTTTCATGTTGATGCGAGTGTTAATGGCCCCCGACAGCCCACGGTTATCAAAACGGGTTTATGATCCTTTGATATTCAAATGTATGTAATGAAGCCAGGCTTCGGTGCTAGCTCGGTCTACTCGGCCGGCGGGCGCGATCCTATGGGACTTGATACTGTACACGTTACTGTTTACAAGTTTGGCACGATGGTGTTATGTCCCTTTACCTCTTCATCTCCTGGGTATCAATCTATCAATCTCTATACACGGTCGGTTGACAGGATGATCGGTGAGACCCTGTATTGTTACGTCCCTATCCGCGGGACCCCGTGTCATTACATATTTCCGTCCGTGACACACCGCGTCAATTATCGAGGGCAGCGCTTTTCGAGGAGCGCTGTGGCCCGAAGGTTTGAACTTTGAATTGTGAAAAATTGAAAAACGCCCGCCCGCCGCAAAAGGCAAACACCGCAAAACGCGCAAAACGCACGCCCGAAACGCAAACGAAA
Organism: Amphibalanus amphitrite; assembly: GCF_019059575.1. NCBI lineage: Eukaryota > Metazoa > Arthropoda > Thecostraca > Balanomorpha > Balanidae > Amphibalanus > Amphibalanus amphitrite. The sequence goes on along the minus strand of NW_024882997.1, from coordinate 20,307 downwards.
AGGTCGCAAAAAATAAACAAACGCACGCCCGCCGCAAACCGCAAATAAAAAAACGCAAAAACGCCGCAAAACAATAAAACCGCCCGCATCGCACGCCCGCTAACCGCCAACCGAAAACGCCTAAAAATCGCCCGCCCGCCGCCAAGAAAAAAAACACCGCAAAAAAACGAAAAAGCGGCCGCCAACCGCAAACAAATTTAACACCGCAAACGACGCAAAAAAAAAAGAAAACCGCCCGCATCGCCCGCCAGCCGCCAACGACAAACACCGCAAAAAAAACACAAAACGCCCGCCCGCCGCAAAACGTAAACACCGCAAAACGTGTAAAACGCCCGCCCGAAAAGCCAACGCGAACGGCAAAAAATCGCCCGACCGCCGCAAACCACACAGAAAAAAAAACGCCCGCACCGCACCGACGCTAACTGCTAACCGAAAACGACTAAAAGTCGCCCGCCAGCCGCCAAACGCAAACACCGCAAATAAGCGCCCGGCCGCAGCAAGATAATAATTTATCAACGACTGGCATATCGCTAGGCTGGTCATTTTCACAAATCAAAGATATCTGCAAAAATCCCCTAGATGAAAGCGCCCGATTAAAAAACGGATGGCACGTGCGTGTTCCTCGCCCCCAACTTCCTTCAGGTCAATCGTCATTTGGGTCACCTAACGCATTGACGACCGGCTGGGTGGAATGAACATTGCGCCAAGAAACGTAAGTATATTGTCAAAAAGAATCCCCAGAATGGTGGATCCCAAAAGTTTGAAACTACCACTTTGGCCCACTGGACCACACATTAAACAGTTGCCGACCGGATGACACCCATTGTTTGGTCACCCACGCCATAGTATGCATCATGGGTGCGCCGAAATGACCAAAAGTCCCAATTTCCGGTGTGCAGGGTCATTTTCAACGGCACGTGGCACGTGGTTCTGGACTTTTCCGGCCACTTTGCGACATACCCATGGGTAGTGCACTGAATGGTGGTTGATCTGCATGGAAGAAAATGGGGGGTCGTTTGGATCGTTTTCGAGCAATCTGCCGTGGAACGCATTTTTTCATTTTGCCCATTGGCTTAACACGGGAATTTTCAAAGTCACGTGGCACGTGCACCAGATGGTCCGCGGAGGGGAGACCCATACTAGAACGTAGATCACCTGGCCCACTAGAAATCCTGAAAAAATCAGAATTTTTGGAGCAGCCGTTTTCAAGAGCATCAAGTTGTAGGTACTGATCTCAGGCAGCTTTTGCCAAATTGTCAGGGAACTCAGATTTGTTTTTCAATAGAAAAACACAATTCTAAAGAATAGTGTTTTAACTATTGACAACAAACCTTCGGTTACAATTCTAAAGAATAGTGTTTTAACTATTGACAACAAACCTTCGGTTACCCCGTTTACATGAGTCAGCGTCCGTTTACAGTGTTGTCGATCCGTTAGAGTCCGGAGCGTGGTTCACTCGCTTGTCCCAGTGTCCCATCCAGTGTCGCCAATATTTTATCCGTGCTGCTAAATTGTACAGCCGGGCAGATACACACAAACACATGGATCACACTAGGCCAGCCCAGCATCATCTGTCCACTGGGTCCCCGCGGCCCTCCCGCAGCACCTTCCGTACCGAGTATTCATGCCACGCCAACTCGGCTGTACCATGCAACTTGGAGTCCTGGCTTTCTTGTGTAGTCGAAACAGTGGCTCGGCTTCCGGGATCCGATGTTGAAACATTCTTAATAAAACTCAATTCGGTATTGCAATTCACCAAAAACAAGGTTACCTGTGTCATTATTTATTGTGAAAAGGCCACTAGCGATATTGTTTAAGTACTCTTCCGGTTTCTATTGAGTAATGTATCAGAAAATGTTTGAAAAACGGAGCGTGTGGCCGCCGTTCAGTTACGTAACAAACGCGCTGGCTGACAGCGACTGATGGCTACCGCCGCGAACCGACTGGAAACTGAACAGCACCTCTGTGGTTGCAGAACTGAAAAACTCGCTGGAAACGCAAGTGAACGAAATAAAGCAGCAGATCGAAGGTAAGTCGGGGACGCATCGCTGCCACACATAAAGCCTTAGAGCGCTGTGAGTTTTAGTCGTCTGCCATTTATTTTTGCAGCTTTTTGCACGCCGGTCTAGTGGCATATCTAGAGCCTTAGGCGCGTGGTGATCGTCCCGTTCGCTGTCCATGCAACTGACGCCGCCCTCGTCTCGTTCAGTCGCACGATGCAAGCGCAGAGCATTGTGAATTCAGGTGACGGCGGCGCGACGCATGCCGGTTCGGTGCGCGCCGCCCCGCTCTGAGAGGTAGCGTCCCGGCACCGCCGCCGCGTGTAACCGATCGGTCTGTGTTTCAGAGAAGATGAGGTCAATCCATGGTAAGTGAGGAGGCCACTCGGCGCCCCTCTCTAGCCGTTCAGTGTGACCTCACGGGCACGTCTAGTCACAGATCGTCCACGACCGCGCCCTCGGTCTATCTCTATCTCTCTCTCTGCGGCGCTGGCTGTCTTCCTTCCTTCGCTGTCTCTATCTGGCTCTATCCTTATCCAGCCGCGTACAGCCTCAGTGTGACCTCGTGTACCCTGAGAGGACTGGTGACCCCTCCCCCGTGACCCAGCGTGACCTGCTGGTGAGCTCCCAATGTTACCCGCACCGTCGGCATGACATGTAGCCGGTCGACCCCCGCTCGAGCCGTTCGGTGTGACCTGCGACCCGACAGCCGGAGTCCGGACAGCGGGCTGCTGCTGACGCTACTGTTTCCAGGGCACAGTGTGACCCGCGAGAAACTGTCGCCTGTCACACCTCGCTGACCTCCAGCCCACGCCTCCCGCTGTGACCCGATCTGTCAGCCCCACCGGTGGACTGGCAAATATCTGAAGGCCCCTGGTGCTGTACCCGGCTCTGCTGGTGTTTTTATTGTTGCAGCAGCCTAAGCTCTTTGGAAAAGACCTTTCTGAGTTCTCCCCAACTATTATCAATAGAACACACACACACCTCTCTCCGAGCCGCACACCGCAACCGAGTGCTCTATCCTCCTCGCTTCATTTCTTCACTAGGTGTCACTTCATGTAGCTGCTGGATGTGGTGTGCACTGGACTGATCAGCTTGTGTATTGGAGTCTTTGGTTTAAACATCGGGGCTGAACTTCGCCCGGTCGGCAGTCGATGTGATGGCACAGCATCCCTCCCAAGGCGTTCCGGCCTCTCCCTGTGACAGCCTTTTCCCAGCTGTCGCCGCCTCCCCCTGCCGTCGGTCGGCCGTCGCTGGCTCTCACTGGACTCCTGTCTCCGCAGGGAAGTGTGTTTTGCAATGAGGCGGCCCTCAAGCGGGACTATGCAAGCGGCCGCCCAGCTGCGGCCGACTGGCGGACCGCTGAGCTGAACTGAGCGGACCGGGCACGCCGCTGAACGGAGATCTGGCACCGGGCGTGCCCCCGCCTGCGGCCGGCGCTGCCGTGCGGCCGCGGGGAGACGCGTCGGTCCGTCCGAGCGCCGCTGCCGCCGCGCGCCGACCGCAGGCCGCCGCCGCCGCCGCCGCCGGCGCGCCGGGCCGGCCGCCGTGCGCTGGCCGGCCGGGCCGTCCGCGCGCCCTCGCCGGCCGTGACTTCTGGACCCCCGCAGTGGCGGCGGCGACCCTCGGCCCTCCCCTGGGTGTGCTCTGTACGTCTGTGTGTCCCGGCACAGGGTCGCGGCCGCCCCTGTCCACGGCTGGCGGGCGGCGCCGCGGCGCGCGCCCCACCACTGGCGGCCCCCCTCCCCTCCCCGCGTCCCCTCGGTCACTGTCGCCCGCCCCCGCCCCCGCCCCGAGCGGCCGCCGGCGCGGGGCGCGCGCCGCCCTCCGACCGTCCGGCCGCCACGGCGAGTCGGCCGGCGCGGCGATACACACACGGCCGCCAGTCGCCAGCCGAGACCGCTCCCGCTCCCGTGTCTGTGTAACAAAGGTACCAAAGTCTTAGCAACGAGTGTCGGCCGGCGGGCCGCGAACTGGACGCCGCCGCGGCGAGAGTAGCCTAGCGCGCGCGGCGCCGCGCCGCCGCTGGTGTACAGCGGTGGCCTGTGCAGTGGTAGCCGTAGCGCGCGCCCGGCCGGCGGTCTCAGCACCGCTCCGTAGGCCTTATCTTGTTTGGGCGCCGCCGCTATTTCGCCGGTAGGCCTGTAGCCAGGCCCGGCTTGGTTGCGCTCGCCGGCGTCCGGCAGAGCCCCCTCGCCAGGCCGTTGTAGGCATCAGGCGTTCCTTGTTATTGTGCAGACGTTTTGTTATAACAGGAATAAATCTTACGGTGAAAACTGCGCCTGTAGATGTGTGGTCACTCTGTGAAACGTACTTAGCACCGACTGGAAACCAGCTACACAATTCATGGCTGTTTATTCAGTAGAAATACGTAACCAAGAGCATTTAACGCTTAAGGTACAGACAAGTTTTTCGAGTAGTTCTGAAAATCTCCTACGGGGCAGTGAAGTGGTGGGAAAGTCCCCAGATCCAGAAATCTACAACAAAGATTAAGGGTATGATATTAAAAACTTTGCTAACTTGTGAAGCTCTCAGGTTGTCTTATACATCACTGCCAGGCTTGGTGTTTACGCCACTCACGCACTTTATAAGTGATAGCTCAGAGTTACTGGGGAAGTTGGCTAAGTTAGGAGATTCCATAAAATCCATAGGGCAGCGTGGAGCTCATCAACACAATAACTGAATTCATTGGTTGTGAGCAATGCAGTATTCGAGGCCAACGGTTGGCCGCCTTCGCCGGGCCAGTTTTTTTTTAACAAGGAGGTGTATCAACACCCTTCCCCGCCTAACTCGGCACCGGTGCTGCGTACTGCGTAGAGGCATGAGGTAAGCGGCGTTCGAAAGAGCGTAAAAAAAACACGAAGAAAGCATTTCAATCATTTTTTTCTTAGGTCAGGTCAAAGGTCAAAAAAACAGTCGAGCCGGTGACCCCGGCCGGAGCGGACGTGTGTCAGTGCGCTGTCCGTGCGCGGGGCAGGTCGGTCCGCGCATGTGGCAGTAGGCGTCCCCGGGCGGGTGGGGCGGCGCGGCGCGGACGATCAGGCGAAATCAAACAGTGCTTGTGAGTGCGACGTCGGACATAATGCCGTCGCCTTTAAACTCCGAAGAGGACTCCGTTTTTACGGACGCCGACGAGGAGCTGGGCCGTCATCCGACCAGTGGCGGAGTCAGGAGCGGCCGGCGGATCTCCGTGTCGGAGCGCGTTCAGGGCCTCGAGAAGACGGCACACCCACCCGCGTCGGTGAGTCAGAAGAGACGGCGGGTAAGCGGGCACGAACGGCACGCATCTATCGGACTAGACGAGCTGGCCTTGTCGCAAATCAAGGGGCTCATAGACGCTGGTAACGCGACCATAATACAGAAACTAGAGCGGCTAGAGACAAGGCTTCAGTCTTTCGAGAAGCGCCTTGACATCATTGAGCATGACACATTTGAGGCCGCGTCGCGAGCAAAGGACATGGAGGCAGAAGTAGCGCGACTCAAACAAACAAACGAGTCACTGAAAGAGCAGATAAACTCAATGGACACAAACCACAGGCTGGACAGTCTGATTCTCAAAAGCGACGAATTCGGTCGCAGAACAATCAATGAAGATATCGAGGAAAAAGCTCGGCATATCTTGAACTCAAGCTTCGAATGGCTTAAGCTGTCGAGCGGTGACCTACAAGTGGTCCACCGTCTGCAGGCTGACAACACGGTCATCTGCAAGTTCGTCAGAAGGTCAGTCCGAGACCAGATATACGACAGCCGTTTCAGACAGAAAACGCGCACGGCAGGGCACCGTCTGTTCATAACAGAATCGCTGTCCGTCCATAATCGCGATATCATGAACGCGCTCCTCGGCGCCAAGAGAGAAGGACGCATATATACGTGCTTCACGAGAAGAGGATACCCATTCTTCAAGCAGAGTACCAGCTCCAACAGTCGCCGGGTGACGAGCCTGGAGCAGATCCGGCCGATCCTGGACGCGCCCCTGCCTCGCCCCGAGGCGCGACCGGAGCCGCGGCCGGCGGCGGGACGCGCGGCGGGGAGGGGCGGAGGTGGGGCGAACGGTGTACGGGACGGTGGTGGGCCGTCAGCGCGGGACGTTCCGGCGGGTCGACCGATCGGTCCGGCCGGCCGGGGCGCTGGGGTCGGCGGCGATCGGAGAACTGCGGCCCCTGCAGCGCCGCCGGCGGCCGCGGGCGGCGGCCATCCGCCCGTCGGCCCCGACCCCGAACCGGTGAAGGTGCGGGAGCGGCAGCCGGAGCCATCCGTTCCAGACCAAGGTACTGTTGTGACGGGGAGCGGTCGCGGCGCGGGGACGGGGGTTGACGGGAGTGCTGCCGCGGAGGCGCTACACGCTGAGTAGCCGTTGGTGCATGGCGTGTGCAAGTGTGTCGGGCCTCTCTCGATTGGTGTCTGGTGAGGGGCTAGAATCTAGGTGATTTGTCTGCCAGAAAGTTGCGTTTATTCCGTGTGCGAGGTGTTTCTATACTAATTTCTGTGTAACCAGAACCAATTGTTTGTTCGTTTGTTACGTGCGGAAAGTTTGTGTGTTTGTTTGCGAAAAAAGCTGACACAAAGGAAGGTCAGGCATACCGGTTGTCAACTTGTCACCATGTCCGTCGTATCGTGACAAGTTCTAGCTGATGTAGCACAGGATAGCGCGATAGGCTTAAACGTGCGATGTAGCCTTCCAGAGGTATAAGGGCCGCGCCGCCCGACCGAACCGACGATGTCGGCTCGTTCGGTCTCGAACTGGGGAGAAGGCGAGGGTACGGGTATGTTTTGGGAGGGTAACATCCGAGCAGGGCGGACGAGCCGTAAAGGAAAGAAGTCGGGTAGCATCCAGAACTCGATAAGCCAAGACGGATCCATACGTAATTTTGCCTATGGTAATGGCGGTTAAGATTGCATCAATTAACATTAACGGTTTGCGCGCAGGAGGTAAAGTCCCAAAACGACGAAAGTTTTTTAGTTGGATAAAGAGGCTTGGAATGGATATAATTTTCGTGCAGGAGACACACAGCGACGAGAAATGCGCCAAATATTGGCTAAACGAATGGGGAGGACAAGGAGTTTTTGCACACGGCGACAGCCGCAGTAGAGGGGTGGCTATTCTATTTAATCCACAATTACGACTTCAGGTGATTGATTCTGCGACTTGTGAGTCGGGTAGGTTCGCGATCGCAGTCGTCGATATCGATGGTGTCGTTTGTACTTTAATCTGTAGTTATGGCCCAAACTGTGACAACCCTGACTATTTCGAGGATTTGAGTAGGAAGTGCGACGCAATTCGTGCTGGTGACATTATATGGGGTGGGGACTTTAACTTTTGTATGAATATGGCATTAGACCGATACACAACGTCCCAACGACCCCAAAATAATAACAGGTGCAGAGCAACCGTTCTCGAATATATGCAGGCGAACTCCCTCCTGGACATCTGGCGCGTACAAAATCCCGGCCGCCGTGAATACACGTGCTTACGAAACAATCCCGTAACAAAATCACGTATCGACCTCTTCCTAATAAGTGAAGCCTTTATGCAGAACGCCGTTTTGCCAGAAGCCGGTATAAGAGATGGATACCTCTCTGACCACCAGATGATCACCTTGGAGGTAACCATTCGGTCGGTAAAATTTGGGAGATCCTTCTGGAAGTTCAATAACTCACTCTTGATTGACGAGAACTTTGTTGATCAAGCAAGAAGTAAGATTGTTGAAATAATAGACGATAACTCGCCGTTAGAATCTCACTGCCTGCTCCTGCAGACTGTTCTATGCGTCCTTCGGGGCTGGATAATACAGTTCGCTTCGCACAAGAAAACAGCGAAAAATAAAAGATTACAAGATCTTGAGAACAAAATTAACGCGCTCCAAAGCCATAGCGATCAAGACTCAGATGTGTCCGAGTCGCTATCTAGCATTAAAGAAGAGAGAGAGAACCTGATTTACGAGTCCACCCAGCGGGGCATCATTAACTGTAAAGCTCGATGGCGGCATGCAGCCGAGCGAGGTACCGCGTACTTCCACGGCCTTAACAAACGAAATCGTGCGGGCACCGTTATTAAGTGCTTAAAATTAAATCTTACGGGTGCAGGTGCAGTCTCTGAAAATATGACTGATATGTTAGAGGAATGCCGATCTTATTACAGCGCTTTGTACTCCAAAGGCCTGGATGTTTGCCCGGAGGCTTTTCTATCAGGTGTAGAGGTCAATGCGCTTTCGAACGAGCAGTCCTTAGAAGCGGAAACATCACTTACCATGGAAGAGCTACAAGCAGCCCTAAACTCAATGAATGGTTCAACTAGCCCGGGGCCAGACGGGTACACGGTCCCCTTCTATAGAATGTTTTGGAATGAGCTTGGCCCTCTCGTTTTTAGTGCTGCCCTTGAATGCTACAATAACTCAAGCATTCCGTTGCAACTACGAAATAGTATTACAATACTTATTCCGAAGAAAAACAAGGACGCAACTTCAGTTGAATCATTCCGCCCAATAAGTCTATTAAATGTAGTATACAAGATAATTACTAAAACATTAGCAAGGCGGATCGCCAGCTTTATCGGTATGCTAATTAATGACGACCAAACAGCATTCATCAAAGGCCGCTATATCGGTGAGAATGTGCGAATGGCTTTAGACGTGATGAACTTTGCTCGTGAGAGTGATGAGAAAGGGTTATTCCTCTTATGTGACTGGGAAAAGGCATATGACTCTGTCAGTTGGGAGTACTTAAGATGTGCTGTGCACAAGTTTGGTTTCGGTCCAAATTTTCTTAGGTGGATTAAGTTGTTTTACCCTAGCGATCTCGTGCAACCGACATCAGCACAAATACAGCTAAACGGTCACCTATCTCGCCCGTATTGGATTAACAGAGGATTAAGACAGGGCTGTCCACTAAGTTGCGGACTATTTCTTATGTGCATTGAACCATTGCTTGAAAACATACGCTCGTGTCGCCTCATCAAGGGGTTCAGTTTCGGGGATACGGAAATTAAGGTCTCAGCGTATGCTGACGACCTGCTCCTTATTACGGACGGGGAGCCCACATCACTGAGAGAGTCGGTTAAACTGATGAATGAATTCCGCGCAGCATCAGGACTGAAATTAAACGACAAAAAGACTCGGCCATTGTGGATAGGGTCAAATGCAGATGCAGACCATCGCATCTGCCCAGAATTAGAGCTAGGATGGAGTCACGGCCCAGCAGAGTACTTGGGGGTACTTCTAAACCCCAAAGAGAAAAACGTAGCCGAACCCAACTATGCCAGAAAGATAAGCGCCTTGGGAAGGAAACTTGCACCATGGGGCTCAAAAGGACTTACCCCATACGGAAAAGTACATATCATTAAAACTGAGGCACTTTCACAACTTACATACTTAATGAGCGTGCTGGCTCGACCTTCCGTGGATCAGATAAAAGAGATCAACAGAATTGTTTACAAATTCATTTGGGGAACGACAGACAAAATAAAACGCAAAACACTAATTAATGACAAGGCGAAAGGCGGCTTAAAGGTGCCAGACGTGGGCGCTCAATCGGCGAGCTTAAAGATCGCATGGGTAAAAAAATTCATCAACCCTGACTACAAGAGCAAATGGAAAGCGGTGGTCAAAGATAAGCTTACAGTTGCAGAAGGCGTCACAGTGTTTCACTGCGAAGGAAACGTTGAACTCTTATCCACAGTTAGTGACAGCTTTTGGGTGGAGACAGCGGAATCATGGTTTATACTGGCCAAAGAACTCGATAAAGATGCATCTGGTGGTCAATGGCTTTCAAAACCTCTTTGGTTTAATGCAGAGTTGAATCTAGAAAATAACCCAAACATTCGAAAACGCGAACTCATCAGGCGCAGACTGCTAAGAATAGGTGACATTTATCATACGGAGCATAAACGAATGTTCACCGTTAACGAGCTGCAAAGCAGATATGGCTTCGGGCATTTTCTGATGTGGCAAGCGCTGTTGCGTAGTGTCCCCAGCCATATCAGCAGAAAACTCGCACGAGACAAGCCTGGCAATGCCGAACCACTGGATAGCATTATAAAACTAGAAGAAGCTGGCAAAACGGCGCAGTGGTCATATAATATCCTACTTAAGAATTCCAATCCCACCAGTCCTACCAACAGTCAACTTAAATGGAGCAATGAACTGGCTCTTAATCAGAGCTTTAACTGGGAGAAAGCATATAGTCAACTGTATTCAAGTACATCGGACTTCAAGCTCAGGTGGCTCCAATTTAGAATATGGCACAGAATCATCCCTACCAATGCTCGTCTAGCGATTTACGGGATACGGGAGACAGACGACTGCGACAGGTGTCCGGGCATAAGGGAGTCCATCCAGCATATTTTCATTCAGTGTCCCGTAGTCGTTAAATTCTGGAGCGATTTCCGCAGTGCTCTAAGAGTAACTGTGGGAAGGCCAACGATACTTTTGAGTGAACCAATCCCAGATAGCCACCTTTCAAAGCAGGTATTTTACGTTCTTATTCTTCTTGCAAAATGGTATATTTGGAGTTGTAAACAACTTAACTTTATTCCTCATTTTAAAGGCTTTACCTCATGCGCGCTTGACTATATTGCAGTAGAAAGGTGTATCGCGAACACGGTAGGTCATACTTCAAAGTTTAATCATAAATGGTCGAGGCTGATCGAGCTTCTCAAGAACAGCGAACGTCCGCCTTAGTTAGACACTAACAGTTACCAGGGGAGGGGAGGGAAGGGGGGGGGGCGGCGGGGAGGGAACAGCAAAAGGGAACAGCACCGGCCACGGTAGTGAACCGAAGGCAATGTTATGGTCCCGCGCCCATTCAGATACCGGGGGGCCACTGACAGGGGCAGGCCCAAATAGCCGTGTCCTAGGAGCAAACTTTGAAACTTGGCGTAATGCCAGGCACTCGGCGCGTCCGCTAAGTTACCGTCTGTCCCATACGTGTCGCTAAGATCGTTGTTTGAAATGGGAAATGGGCTATGATGAGAACTTTGTAAGAGGGTCTAGTGAACACGAATCAGCCACCGCTCCTATGACCCATCCGGGCCAACCCGGGACCGGTCTCTTTGACTGGGGCCGGTCGGCCGGCCGGGCGTGCGGGGCGCCGGCCCTACAAGTCGACGGCTCGCACGCCCGGCCGGTGGATAGGGGGAGCCGCCCGCGATACCGTTCGCCGGGCGGCTCGGGCGGTGGCTGATGGCCCTTGTGGGACTGTGGAATGTGGATGTGAGCGGGCTGTTTGAGCGGTCTGTTTGTCAAGTGGCTATGTAAATAAACGTTGGAAAAAAAAGAGCGTAAAAAAAAAACACGAAGAAAGCATTTCAATCATTTTTTTCTTAGGTCAGGTCAAAGGTCAGCATAACGGATGATCAGTCATCAATGGCCAGATTTCGCTTATTTCGATTTTTTTTTAATTCCGCGCACACCTCAGGAACGAATAGAGCTACAGCGCAGCGGAAAAGCGCTTTCGCTAGCAGGTCGTTCTGGATATCATAACTATTTGAAAGCTCAACGGTTTAACTTGCAGAAGGTAAAAATTATCAAAATTGACGTTTTTGCGGATTTTTCCTGCAATGCTTTTGACTCAAAACTTGTATCCCATTGATTGTTACCGACATCAAATTTCTCTTGTCGAGAAGCGTCGAATGAACTATAATTTCACCTCAAAGTCTCATTTTGAACATTTGACCTAAGATCAAGGTTATGACCTGACTGGAAAAGGTCATGTTGCGTATCAGTCGATCCGTATCGTTAATTGACAACATCCAAGGTGTTTTCATCGCTCTAGCATGTCGCAATCAAAAGTTATTGCATAAAAAACTGCTAGAGACCTTCAGTGACCTGAGAAAAACAATGTGACAACCAACAATATATCTGAACATCGATTTTTCAACACGTGTTTGCGATTGATGGTAAAATCACCCAATTGTCATGCAGTGCGATTTTTTTCTTGATAGTCATACTCAAGAACATCAGTTGACTTGCACTTGTTTGAGATTGGCATTACATGTCGTGGCATCACTAAACCATTCCAATCCCTTCCGTGTATAAATATGAAAGGAATGATACTATTCTGGCAAGTGGTGTTTATTACGGTAGAGAGCGACACACTACAATCTCCGCCAGAAGCGCTGAGAGCCGCCACGCGCCCGGAGGCGGTGGGATGGAAACACTCGAGATTCCGAGAGTTCCGAGATGAAAGGATGACGCAGCCGGCCGGAGACGATCGCGCGCCTTCAGTTCCCTCTGGAGTGATACGCTGTGCCCGAGTTCGCTGCCGAACACGGCGAGTGAGTCTCAAACGCAGTCTCCCTGAGCTCGACATCCGCCCTCCTCTGAGCTCGACCCGCTCAGTCGCCAGCGAATCAACATTCATCCGGAAAGTTTAGCCCCAAATAACGACACGGGCCCATATGATACAATAACAACCCTGAAAAAGTGACAAAAACTGCTGTTAGCGTCGTCCGTCCAAGGCCGGCGGGACGGTTGCGGCGAGCTGCCGCCGCTCTCCATAGATGGCGCCAGCGGCGAGCGCCTGGGAAGTAGACTGCACCGCACAGCCGGGAGACTGCGGCAGCGTTCGCCGCGTAGCACTCAGCGTCCGCGATTTAGCTAAACCCCGTGACCACGGTCAGCAACCCTGAGGTACAGGTCTCGCGGGTTTTAGCGGTAGGTTTCGCACCTAGAAAATTTAGTGTACTTCAGGCTATATCTTCGTCGTCTTAAGCTTTAAAGTGTTGAAGATGCGATCGACTTGTTAGTTCGCAAGCCGGCCATGATCGTGTAAAATGGCTTCATTGTAGATCGATTAGTTTCTGATATATAACCGGAAATGTAAAAGTGCAAAACCTACCGCTTAATCTCGCGAGAGCCGTACGTGACAGAATAATCTGATACCAATTCAGCCAAGAACTGTGATGTATATTTTATGGTTCAGCGTGCTTAATGTTTGGTATGGAGGCCTTCAAGATCCGTTAGCTCTCCTGCTGACATTTGAGGGAGCCCATTACTTAAATGGCGCACATACACGCTAGTAGACCCTGTTTCCTAAGTACCACACGGTCGAGAAATATCGTACCTTCAAATGTATTATTGCCTTGGAACCTCCTCACAGAATGGCTGAAGCTATTTTAGCAGCTAACTGCTACCGAGCAAAACATGTTGCCGGACAGCCTAGAAACAGTTGCTGAAAAGGATCTAAGACTGTGTGTCCTCGTCTTTAACCTAACCCAAAGCCAGGCTTCCCCACAATGCGAGTTCGGTCAGTGACTTGCTGCTGACCCGGACGCTGTCAGTAAAACCACTGCGTCCGGTTCGGCTACGGAACGTTAACTTCAACGTCAGATTGCGAATTCGTCCAGTTTTCTAAGTCCCTACAGAGCAAACATGCCTTCGCCTTTCATCCCCTCCATCGTCCAAGGCACGTTTCGTTTCCAGCCAGTCAGCAGCAAACAGAGTCGGCACAGGCGATCAGATGTGTATTCAAACGGACAGACCCCTCCCCAGCAGCGGGCGCCGCGCTCCGCCCGGCCGCGCCGTCACGACTTGACCTTGCTCGTGGACGGTCCGTCGTACTCGTACTCGATCTCCACCCGGGGCCGCTTGGTCCGCGAGGGAGCCGGCCGCGCCGCCGCCGCCGCCGCCGCCGCCGACTCCGTGTCGCTGTCCGACGAGTCAGCGCCGTAGTCCTGCCACAAGGCCAGCACACCAGGTCAGGTCACGGCCAGGGTCACTGCAGCACGCACAGTCAATGCCGGCCACTGAGAGCCTAACGAGGAAAAACGAGTTTCATTAAAATTCAATTTGAAACCTGGCAAGAACTACTGAACTATAGGACTTTTGGCTGGGGTAAAATACGCAGGTAGCAAATAAAGCGAGACCCGAGAGTGAAGAGAGAGAATGAGAGAGAGAGAGAGAGAGAGAGAGAGAGAGAGAGAGAGAGAGAGAGAGAGAGAGAGAGAGAGAGAGAGAGAGAGAGAGTGAGTTAGTGAGTGAGTGAGTGAGTGAGTGAGTGAGTGAGTGAGTGAGTGAGTGAGTGTGAGAGTGAGAGTGAGAGTGAGAGTGAGAGCGAGAGCGAGAGCGAGAGCGAGAGCGAGAGAGAGAGAGAGTGAGAGAGAGAGAGAGTGAGAGAGAGAGAGAGAGTGAGAGAGAGAGCGAGAGACCCTGACTCCGAGGGAGTCTGGAAGAGAGCCGTTTTTCCGGACTGGCTCCGCCATAATGAGGGTGCCGAATGCGCGGCGAATCCCCTCATCAGCACCCAGATGAGTTTGCACAAACGCAGCCGCGCCGCTCGCGCCGCGTCTGAGGCGGCTGAGCCCCGGCCCGGCCCGGCTGGGGTAGGGTGGGGTGGGGTGGGGGTGGGGGTCAGGGGGCAGACTGCCGTCAGTCAGTCACGCAGACTGCCGTGCAGACGGCCATTACCTAATCCAGCCCAGCGGAAAACGCAGACACAAATTGACCGAGTAATCTCCGCCTAATACCGCGTAAGCCGGGGCGTCAAAGCCACCGGCTGCTACACAACAGCCCACATGCGTCTGATCATGTTCGTTATCTGTTAAAAGCTGATTGACTGAAACGCTGGCACGACTCATGTAGCGTCGTATGAACAACAGTATTATTACGTATTACTTCCTTGACACATCGTCACAGCGTCCACTGTTGGGTGACCCGCATACGGCGGGGACTTATTTTGTAGACCTACTGTACGCCCGCCACAATTGCAATACAATAACCGAATTCTGATTGTGCTGCATTGCCAATATCACAGAACGCAGGAGGCCGCGTCAGAGGCGTCAGAGAGCTTCCGACGTTATGCAGTGGTGACCGCAGTCATGAAACTTTCAGAGGAGCCAAGCTAAAGCATGTGGTGCATATGGTCTATTAGCACATCAAGCCATTTGCTACTGCATTATCCCGCGCGGGGCTGGGGGGGTAAATTTTACCCCCCCCCCTCGCAAATTTTTGCAATATCTCAAAAACGGCGGCGCGCAGCGCCGCCAAACTTTCAGTACCTTTTCTTACATCAATTTGACACGTTCCCTGAAAATATGAGCGAAATCCGTCGGAAAATTTTTGAGAAATTGACGTTTTAGTGACGTCATGTTCGCCATTTTCGCCTCAAAAACGGCAAAAGTTCAAACGCCGCTAACATCTTCATTTTTAAAGGAATCAAGACGTAACAAAAAAGGACATACGTAATTCTACTTTGTCTATCAAATGGCTATCTCGGTTTTTTGAAGATGTTGGATTTTGGCCCAAATTTTTTCAAAAAACTGACTTTTTTGGGAAAATAGCTATAAAATCCAAATTTTGAGTGTATCGAAAAAACCGGAATATATGTCAGAGAAGTGGTCTATGTGTACCTACATACCAAGTTTTAGAAGAATCGGTTCAAAAATGTGGGAGTTATTCAAAATTTTGTGACGTCACGACACACAAAAAAATTGAAAAATCACTTTGTTGGAAGTTCTAGACCTCGTACGGAAACAAAAATAGCACCATTCGATTCGCCGTGAAAAACTGCATCAGATAGACACCTTTTTATGCCTTAACAACCAACTTCAAAATTTGACCTCACTTGACCTGACCTTGACCTGACCTCGACCTGAAATTCATCCAGAGGTGGTCCATATCACTTATTGAGTGTGCCTATTGAATTCTATGAGTAAAATGACCCATAAAACATGTGTCGCACATGCCCTTTTCTATATTTTGTTTTTGGTGACCTGACCTGACCTGACCTTGACCTTGACCTCTGAATGATATTGTATGCAACGAATATTGTCTTGGTAGCCTAAGAACACGTTTTGGGCGATCAGTCTCAGTCCATGACTCCATTCTTCGGCAACTACGGTGCAAGGCCGATACTGTAGGAACTTGCAATTTGTACCCTTGACCCGACCTTGACCTTGACCTCAAACTTAAAATTAAGTATATGTTTTTAGTTGTTCGTGATGAGATCTTTCGATTGGCGTTTGAATTTTCCAAATCGGACCATTAGTTCGGGAGATAACAGGGGGGGGGGGGGTAAAATTTACCCCCCCCCCCCAGCCCCGCGCGTTCGGCTGGAGACCCCAGCCCCGCGCGGGTTATGCTAAAGAGACCTTTGAAGTGTCATGTTCCTCAGACTGGCGAGTGAACCAGCTCTGGTAGCCGTTCAGGAAAGAGACAGGTGGGCAGGGCATATTTTAAGGCACTTACTGCGTCCCATTTTGGGACGCAGCCCCCTCGCCTTGGGACGTAGCCCCTGCTGATTTGACCTGCTGCGTCCCTGACCTGTGCCCTGCTGTCTGCCCTGACCTGTACCCGGCCTTCCCTCTAAAATGTCCTGTGCCATGCCCTGTAACCTGCCGTGCCCTACTTTCTGCCCTCTTCAGTGCCCCACTCTGTTCCTTGCCCTGTGCCCTTACACTGAGAGCTGTTTTGATTCCTTTTAAGCATATTAGGGGAATTGGTCTAAAACAACACCCTGATCATTTCTCCGAATATACCATTCTTTGAATATTACTCTGAAATTCTTCTAATATACCCTACACTGAGAACCTTTTGGATTCCTTTTGAGCATATTAGGGGTTTTGGTCTAAAACAACACCCTGATCATTTCTTCGAATATACCCAAACTATACCCTTGTTCTTTAAATAGCTCCCTTGAATTCTTCTAATATACCCTAGTAAGTACCGAAGAGGAAAGGAATATGATTCCTGTTCTATTCCCTGTGATACCCACAGTACACTCCTTTTAACCTACCAAAATACCCTTACATCGAAACCTCTAGTATTCCTTCTAAGCGTATAAGGGGAATATTTTGCAAACTATACTCGCATTATACCACGTAACACTCCCGTATTATTTTGTGATTTCCATCACTGATCTCAAAGTATTCTTGCATTAGACCCCACATAAACCCAGAAGGGAAAATAATAATGCCCTTGGTAATTCGTAGAACTTGCTCAGAAACTGTCTCATTACTCTCAGCTCCCTCGTCCGATTTCCCTTTATATATCGTAACACATCCAAAACGAGGGTTAAGGTTCTATCCCCAGCAGGGCGCGTATGGCTGATTAGCCCAGCGGGGCGCGGGTTAGTGGTCAGCAACACGTCCAGGGAGCGACTGCCCGTCCTCCTCGCCCGCCCGGCCGGCCAGTCCCGGCCCGCCGACCGGTCACCGCCGGAGGCGCCGAGCGGCACAGGTACGGTATCTGACAGTAGCGGCAGAGACTGTACACTAGGGTATATTAGAAGAATTCAAGGGAGGTATTTAAAGAATGAGGGTATAGTTTGGGTATGTTCGAAGAAAATGATCAGGGTGTTGTTTTAGACCAAAACCCCTGATATGCTTAAAAGGAATCATTTGAGGAATCATTTGAGTATCTTAAGGGCATTCCGCCAGGAAAACGGCAGAGTTATGGAGCATGACACACCATGATCAAAGGGAATAGAGAATCGTTTTGGTTGTCAGTGTAGTCGTAGCACGTGCCCTCTGCTTAACTTTGGGACGCAGTAAAAATTTGTTAAAATATGCCCTACAGGTGGGGCAAGTGAATTTAATGCTGCCGCGATATCCACTACAGGTGTGAGACGTTCTGGTGTCTGTCTGAGGTGTCCTCTCAGGTGCCCTCGGTTTGGAAACGGGCTACAATCACACCGGTACCCAAGAAAGACAAGCCGCGCTCGCCAGGAGATTTGCGTCCCATCAGCCTCACACCCACATTTATGAAGGTTTTTGAAAGATTTATGGTACCGCTCATTCTCCACGACATAAGTCCAAAGATCGACATCCGTCAGTACGGCAACGTAAAGGGAGCATCGACTGCCCACTACCTGGTCAGACTACTGCACAACCTATTCACGCAGCTGGACAAGTCGGACAAAATATTTTCCATGATTATGTATGATTTCAGAAAAGGTTTTGATCTAATAGATCACACTACAGTCATACAGAAGCTCCTGAACATGGGACTCCGATCTGCCTACGCACATTGGCTCTGCTCCTTCCTTCAGGACCGACACCAACGAGTGAAGATGCCGGATGGCAGCATTAGCACGTGGAGCCCCATAACCTGTGGGGCGCCACAAGGGACCCTAGTGGGACCAGTAGCCTTCCTGGCTATGATAAACGATGCCGCCGTCCAAGACGAAAGGAGGCTTAAATATGTAGATGATTTAACAGTCTTCCAAGCATGCTCTGTGAATCAATTTAATGAAGAATGCACCCTACAGCAAGTAACGGATAAATTGTCGGAATGGGCCAACACGAACAAGATGGTGCTGAATACAGAAAAATGTCAGATTCTTCACTTCTACACAGCCAAAAAGCCTATTATCTTACCGGATATAGACCTTGATGGCAGCAGTATACCAACAACTGACCACGCAAGATTACTTGGGATCACGATATCCGGTGACATGTCCTGGCAGAAACATGTTGATGACATTGTGTCCAAGGGATCCCGAGCCCTCTACATGCTGCATGTAATGAAGAGGTTTCGGCCGCCACAAGAGCAGTTGGTTAACCCGCGCCCCACTGGGGGGGGGGCTATTTATAGCCCCCCCTCCCGTTTTTCTGCAATAACTTCCAAACCGCTTGACGTATCGACGCCAAAAATTCAGTACCTTAGGCTGCATCAATTTGACACCTTGTGTCAAAATTTGAACTTCGTACCTACTATAGGTCGGCCGGAAATGACGTCAGAGTGACGTCATGTTCGGCCGATTTCGACGCAAAACATTGAACCACGGCAATCGCTCCCAAGAGCTCAGTTTTTAAGATAGATCCAATTTCTTTGCATGAGAGGACTCAGAATAGACTGCGCTATCAAACTGCTATCTCGGATTTTCGAAATTTTGAAAATTTCGAAAATTTTATATAATAATATCCAAAATTTATATTTTTACATTTTTTTCAAAAAGTTTTTGACTTTTCGAAAAAACCGGAATATATGTGATAGAACGCATTATTATGACTAACTCTAGCAAGTTTTAGCTAAATATCTTCAAAAATGGCCAAGTTTTACGCATTATTGCAAAACATTCACAATTATTAATTTTTCAAATCAATTTTTCAGCACGTATTTGACATCGTACGCCAATATCAATAGCACCATCGTGTTCCTGAGCTCAAACTGCATCCAATAGACACCTTTTTTGTTAAAAAATTTTAACTTCAAAATTTGACCTTTTTTGACCTGAAAGTGACCTAACATAAGCTAAATTCGACTCAAAATGACCTCGAATAACACAGACGACATCAAATTCGAAATCTCTGACCTAAATGGACCATAAAACATGTGTCACGTGACCGACGCATGATATAATATTTTCGTGACCTGTGATGACCTGACCTTGACCTGAAAATCAAAGTACAAGTTTGGTACCCTCAGGGTAACTAGAGCATCTGTTTCCGAGTGTGTGATCCAAAAATGAGCCTGGTCTGACGTGTAAGACGGCGGCCAGAGCCCAAAACGTGATCAAGCCAAAATGCTAATAATTTTTACTTTGACCTGACCTGTGACGTCATCGGTGACCTCGAGGTCAATGAAATTAGGTTTCGCTCGACAGTTTTTCCGGGGCTATCAGACGCCGTTTGAATTTTGACGATCGGCCCAGTAGTTTCGGAGTTAGGAGGGGGGGCTATGAATAGCCCCCCCCCCAGTAGGGCGTGTTATACGCAGACCCCAGTGGGGCGCGGGTTAAGGTATATACCACATACATAAGGCCACTGCTCGAGTACTGCGCCCCTGTATTCCACGCCGGACTAACTGTTCAACAGGCTCAGAAAATAGAAAAGGTACAAAAACGGGCCGTCAAAATAATCGCCGGATACGATGAAAGCTACCAGGACATCTTACAACGCCTTAACCTGGAAACACTCGCTAATAGAAGACAGACTTTATGTTTAAGACTCGGTAAACAGATGCTCAACTCGATAGCACATCAAGACTTATTCCCGAAATCGAGAGGCTCGATATCCGGCAGAGAAACGAGAAGTTCTAACACTCTTGAAACGTTTTGCTGTGGTACTCGCCTGAGGAGGTCATGCATTCCACATATGACCTCGCTCATTAACCTGGATATCATGTCGTCCAGATAGAATATGGCCTGTACGCTACTGTTATCGTAATTGCGCCAATGTAGTTGCATTTGTTTATTTGCAGTGCCTCAAAACTGCTGTACTGTTATCACATGCGCTATATGGGCAAATGCTCGCAGCCATGAACTAAATACACCGCATCTCTCTCTCTCTCTCTCTCTCTCTCTCTCTCTCTCTCTCTCTCTCTCTCTCTCTCTCTCTCTCTCTCTCTCTCTCTCTCTCTCTCTCTCTCTCTCC